>NC_060951.1:54774419-54776196 GCF_022045245.1 Lucilia cuprina | reverse complement strand
ACTGAACTAGAACTGAACTAGAACTGAACTAGAACTGAACTAGAACTAACCTAGAACTGAACTAGAACTGAACTAGAACTGAACTAGAACTGAACTAGAACTGAACTACAACTTAACTAAAACTGAACTAGAACTGAACTGACTACTTCGAACTTTCTTCACCAAATGGTGTTTTATTTACGCCAGTACTATGACCAGTTTCAATGCCAAGGCGAAAAGCAGAAAAAAAAAAACAGAAAGTGAAAGTGTTTTTCTTTAAAAGAAAATATTTGTATATACATCTCTACTAACAGCAGAAAGCATCAGTATCATCTACAGCAGGAGTATAAGACTTCTTACAATTTGTTCTAGAAAGTCCTTGTTGTGTATATATACTAGTCTGTGTATTTATGTATATGTAAGTCATCGTTCATATAATTGTATGTCTTGAAATGTTGATATACCATGGTACACTTTGTTGGCATGTCTTTGCTTTATGTGTCTGTCTGGTACACTTTTTTCATTTTTTGTTGTTTGTATTGCTGCTTTTGTTATTGTTATGTTGTTTGTGCAACCGAGCATCGAACAGCAACAATTTTTTACTTACTACATACATATATATATATTTAATTTTTGCACAGCAAAAAAAACCTGACAACGACAATGAAATCCATGAGAATATTGTCGTTGAGACAGCCAGCCATTCATGGTTTTTTCGGAATATTTTGGTATATATTATAGTCTTCAGTCTAGCTTACCTGTTGCATTTCTTTGGGCAAATAAATGCTGAAAATAGCAAAAAAATATTTAAATATTATATTATGTACATTTGTTATCAAAATGAGAAAAAAATTGTTAAATATGAATTTGAGATTTAGGTTAAAATAAATTAAAAAAATATGACGAGTTTCAAAGATTAAGTCTAGGTATAAAATAAAAATAGATCTTAAATTTCTCATGTCGCTAGTTCTGCAAAAACTACCATTAATACGTTAAACAAAACTTTTATAAAATTTTCAAAAACCAAACTTTGTTTTCTACATTTTTTAATTTAACTATTATTAGTTTTTTAACATGCTGGTATAAATAAATCTTATTTTCAAATAATAACTATACCATTTTACTAGAATTACCATATAAACTACATATATAAACAAACTAGATAGACTTAATCCTTTTTATTTCTATGAAAACAATAACAACAATAATATAGAATTTATTCAGTTTTTTTTTTTAATTTTGGTTCCATACTCATATTAACAAATTTACGGCTAAAACCATTTTTATAACACGATGGAGATGCATTCATTTATTCATTGTATTTGTTATTTAGATCATTTCATGCAGTTTTAAATGAAGTGTTTTGTTTATACATAGTTTATACATTGTTGTTGCAGTTATTATATGAATTTAGTTTATTTTTTATTATTTGTTTTGTTCATTATTTATATTTTCCCATAGATTGCCACATTTTTTATATAAGGTCTAGAAAAAAAGTGCAACAAACTAATGCCAGTTTTGCTAACATACGGACGGACAGATGTGATGTGACTATGCAATGCCCATCACTAGCGTAATTAAAATTTTCCATAAAACTAGTATGAAAATTTCAATGTAATTTATTCAAAATCTTCTACTGTGGTATAGGGAAGCCGAATAACCCAGCAATAATTTTAGCATATTAAAACTGAAGTAAAACTAGAACTGAACTAGAACTGAACTAGAACTGAACTAGAACTGAACTAGAACTGAACTAGAACTGAACTAGAACTGAACTAGAACTGAACTAGAACTGAAC
>NC_060951.1:54733534-54774319 GCF_022045245.1 Lucilia cuprina | reverse complement strand
CTAGTTCAGTTCTAGTTCAGTTCTAGTTCAGTTCTAGTTCAGTTCTAGTTCAGTTCTAGTTCAGTTCTAGTTCAGTTCTAGTTCAGTTCTAGTTCAGTTCTTGTTTAGATCTAGTTCAGTTCTAGTTCAGTACTAGTTAAATTCTAGTTCAGTTCTAATTCAGTTCCCTATATATTTCGTGGTACAATTAAATTGTTTTCTTCCTAATCACTTTTGGAACTGGTGTAGCTAATAATAATTTTCATTTCGTAATTTTTTCAAAAATATGTAAAGGAAGGAGAGCTGCTGTTATTTGTTAATGATGGTGATGATGACTTTAACACCATGAATTCCTGACAACATTTTTTAAAGGAAACATAATTATTAAACTCCTTAAAGTAAACAAACACATACAAACCAGTC
Organism: Lucilia cuprina; assembly: GCF_022045245.1. Lineage (NCBI taxonomy): Eukaryota > Metazoa > Arthropoda > Insecta > Diptera > Calliphoridae > Lucilia > Lucilia cuprina. The sequence goes on along the minus strand of NC_060951.1, from coordinate 54,773,917 downwards.
ATCTCTCAATAACAATACTGACACACTTCTTATAATATACACACATACATACATATAATTTTGAAAGTGAGATGAGTGATTTTTTTTTTGTTGGCCGTTACATCTCGAGGTGTTGAAAAAGTTTCAAATTTTGTCCATTAGTGGTATAAAAATAAACAACAAAATCAAATCGTTTATTTTTGCTTTTTTTACTTGTTGGTGTAATAATGCTGATGATTTAATTTGAGTGTACACTTTCTTTGTGTTGTAATATTTTAACTTCCGGTATTTTTAAACGTCCTTGAAGACAAACAAGCACACAGCCAGACAAACAATTATATGCCACGTTACAAGGAGTATGGGTGGGGTATGGAGTAAGTTGATTTGTTTGGTCATTTGTATGTTGTTGGTTTTCGTCTTGTCTTATTTATTTGATATGTGTGTATGTTTGAGAGTGTGTTTTCGTAAGTTCGTGTGTGTTCGACCTTAATCAACAAATGTTTGTTTGAGCTGGCTTCTTTCGAAGGAAAGATGGCTCAATGGCTGGCTGCTGTCCTGACCGACTGGCTGGGTTGTCAAGTTGTTTGGGTTTTTCTTAAATAACGTCTAACATTGCCTGGGGTGATAATCCGCATAAAATTACAATCACACCCAGACAAATCGACATACAAACAAACAAAACACACATACGTAACTCCCACATATATATTTATATACAAACACACACAAAAATATGTTATGTGTATATTCTGACAGAAAAACAGTAAGAAAAAACACCAAAAATGAAAAAAAAAGTTGGGAAAAAAGGCCAAGGTCGTCTTCGATTTTCCTTTTGGCTTCTTTTTTTTTGTATTCCTTGCACAAGAAAGTCCTTTCGTCTGTATGTACAAATAAATACACATACGTGCAGACAGACACATATAGTAACAGACAGTCATATGTGAATATGTGTAGATTACTTGTTGTTTTCTTTTTTTGGTTTTTTTCCTTCATCATATGTGTGTGTCCCACATTTTCTTTGGTAGTCAACAATACATGTTGTTCTTGTCGATTTTTTGTTGTTGTTGTTCTCACCACCCTCACCCTCACGACCCCTTCGACTTTTGTTATATGTATAAGTTTGTATGTATAATTTTCACCCATCATGTGTTAAGTAGGGTTTTCCATATTTGAAGTAATTGTTGTTTGACGATGAAAAAAAATTCATTTGCATTTTGATACTCAATAAATTTGTGCTTTCAATGAATTTTTTTCATATACTTTTTTATATTTTTTTCTACGGTAATTTAATTAATAACACTTGAAGACACTTGTTGATTTTATAAAGAAAAATTTACGTAATTTTTTTGTCGATTTGAAATATGACAATTCTTATAATATTAATTTGATAATTTAAAAATAAAAAAATATTTATATACATATATTAAAAGGGTTAAACTTCAAGTTTTGAAATAGTTGATTTCTTTAATTAAAAATTAAAAAAAAAACTTCATAGAAATATCTGATGAAATCGAAATCAAAAACTACACAAAATAAGTCTTTTAGCTTTATTTTTTTGAAGATCGGTGATTAACCTATTCATAACATTTTATCAATACTTTATAGAACAATTTTAAGACAAAAATTTGTATCCTTTGTTTTAAGTAGCAAATCTACTGCGATGGACTAGGAGTAGTTAAGCTTGATAACAAGACTATAGCAATTTGATATACAGACATTTTAAAAATACTAAAAAACAATTTAGAAAATTACCTACATACACTTAAATCTGGAGTCAAAATAAGTCCATCATCAACCCATGTAAATATTCAAAAAAATATATATATTTCAATAATTTTTGCTTTGAATTTGTTGAAAATTCATATTTTAATCCTTAACTTTTTAAACTCATGTAATAATATGATTATAAGTCTTGATTACCTGAAAAGAAAGAAATAAATTCAAATAATCAATATATAACATTAAATCTTTCAAATATTAAAAATTCATGCAAAATTAAAAAAAAATATATAATATATTCATAAACAATGCAAACATGCCCTGACATTAAAATAAACTCAATCTATTATCTCCAATCAATTGTCGCTCACACTTAAAATTTGCTAAAACTTTAACTAAAAACTAACAATGTATAACACTTAAGCACACTAGCACCCTCATTACTAAGATTTTCATCTTTATCTTTATCATCAACATCATCATTTTCATTGCCTTAAACATTTACAATTCATTTATATATGCGTCTATAAGTTTTTAGGGCCAAAAAGCATTTATAAAAGACTTTACAATGAATACATTATTACAAACCATTTCCTTCCTTAGTTTATGTCCTTTTTTTGTTGCTAAAATGTCTGCATGTATGTTTGCATAGCTTTATATATGTTTGACTATATGTGTGATATTTATGCTTTTATTAAAAGTTTTTTCTATTATTTTCTACATTGTTACAGTCAACTCAATGTACAAGTCCACTTATGTGCCAGCATTGAAATAGAAAACTACAAGGACGTTGTTGTTGGCTAAAAAAAGCAAACAACTTGTTGCAAATATTAGCTGTATAGCTGGTTGACTGACTGGGCTCTACACACTCACCCTTATCATTTTGAACAACAAAATCATAATATTTATATCGTGGGTTTTCCTTATTTTCTTTATTTATTTTTTGTACATTTTTATTTCAGTCTTTTTTTTGTCTATCCTATTTTGGTGTACAAATTGACACATAGTCTGTGGCTGTTAAGCTAAATGTAAATTCACATATCCTGATGACACACACATACTTATCCTTACGTTCAACACAGCACACACATGTGTTGAATGTGTGTAAAATTGAATATGTGTTTTAAGAAGTGATAATATGAATAATTTTAAGAGATTTTCTACCCTAAAAATAATATTAAACAAACAATGTATAAAAATGCCTAGTAAAATAGTTTAGCCAGTATGGATAAGAAACCACATAAAATATATACGAGTAAAGGAATTTATTAGCAGATATTTGAAAGTATAGATACTTTGTAATAATGTTGGATTTAGATGAAATTTATTTTGGGAATTACAATGTAAAGAACTAGTTAAAAAATTTTGTTGTATGTCAGTTTATGTTTAGGTGCTAATCAATCTTTAAGACCTCTTTTTGTCTAAAGGGACTGAAGTTGTGCTGCTGGAAATTTCTTTGATCATAGAGTTATTTATATTGTCGAAACTGGAATTAGCGAATCAGTATTTTACGCAAATTTTAACAAATCAAGCTCTGGTTTTAAGTATAACCTGCTTGATTGATATGATTTTTTACTAAAATAGAAGCTGGTCGACTAGCTGTGTTCTATCTTTTGGTCAGCATTGAAATCAAGTGATAATGAATTGCATTTTTTTTTAAGCACAAGTAGTAGTAGTCCACTAGAGGTCTGGGACCAGAAATTTTCACTGTAGACTTATGGATTTGGATGATTTCGGAGCTGTCTTTTGTAAGCATCATTTGATTCATAAGGGCTTTTAGTTCCCTGGTTTCGATTTTTAATAAAGTTTTTCATTCGGCTATTATGCGCTGTTACAGTTAGATTTCTTAAGCTTGTGATTTATTTTAGGCCTAAAGCTGAGCTTTGAAAAACTTTAAAATTTCATTGATGTTTCGATTTCGACAAGAAGCTTTTTGAACGTCTGAGCATTTGGCGTAAAAGTAGCAGATCAAATAGTGAAGTATTACGCTACTGCAGCTCTAGACGAAATCTCTTTACGACCATTTATCGAAAGAAATTTGTATTATCACTGCACTATAGAGTTTCTAGTACCAGACGTATAAGTATAAAAACCTACTTTGTGGTAGTTAGGCATTTTACCAGATTTGATAATAAACATATTTGATCACGAGGTGATCTACTAGACATCCTTGACTAAGATAAATCAAATGTTTTAAACGTCAAAAGTTAGTCCTACATACATATTTATTATAAAAACTGCCTGTTTAGGGAATAATACTGCCGATCCCCTCAAAATCAACAATATTACATAAAGTTTTACCTAAAAAATTCCCTAAAATTTTCAATTGTAAAATGAATTCACTCCTTAAAGTTCTGTACAAAAAAAAAAATCCCACAAATTTAAGTGACTAAAATTACTACTAAAAGTACTTGTTCTACGACTATTATTATTATTACTAAAGAAATCGCACTACAAGTTTCTTTATTGAAATCTGCAACAAAATACACAAAACAATAGAAAAGTATCAGGGGTTGGAAATGGGATAGATTTTTATGGTAAAAACAATGGCAAAAATGTGTAAACAAATAACAGTCCTGAATACGAATATACTACGTACATATGTATAAATGACACTATATCCTTTACGCAGGAATGTCTCAACAATCAACTACATACTTATTCACTCATGTGTGTATGTTTTAATGTTTACATGTTTACATATTGTGGTATAGTGTTGATATTTACCGGTTTGTATTTTTTGCCATACATGTATAATTTATAAAGACATGTGTAAGTATGTCATATCCATAAAAGGGACATGAAAATAAGGGTTTTTATAACCCAATTGTTAAGCGATTACTTAAGTGGCGAGTTAAAATCATCTTATAATCTACATGAAACCTCACATATCATGCATGCACATACATGCGTACACACATATGTGTATGATTTAGATACCACATAAAAAGGGGTTAGAGGTTAAAGGGTAATTGCTGATTATATGTGCAGAAAAAGTGTCATTTTAACACCAAAACAAAACCCATTAAACTTTATTTAAAGTTTTCATTTTAATTTTCTAAAAACCGGACACTTTGCTATTATTTTTTTTATTATTTTGACAAATTAACCCCCCACCCGTTGAACCCTTGTTATTGCTGTTAACCTTTGATCTAAGCTCTTTAGACGTTGTCATTGGATAGGATATGTTGTTTTATTACTTATTACTTTGAAAGGAAAAACCAGATTTTTAATTATACATTTCAAGTTTTTACTGTTGTCCCATATGAGTTTCTATTTCTAACCCTTTTTCCACATTTTTCTAATTGTCTTTTCCGAAACGAGCATGTGTGTGAGAAAAGTATCTAAGCAAAAAAGTAAAAAGTTTAAAAAATTGACACATGTGTGTAAGCGTGTGTGCTTGTAGGGGTGTATGGTGTTCATTGCTCATGTGTGTGTGTGTCAAAAGCTTATACATATCTGTACATATATTCTTAATTAGTCATATCAAATCATTTAGATTTTTATTTTAATTTATTCCAAAATGGCGTCTAAAAGTTTTTCTCATCGGTTATAGGACTCACATATGCAAATACATGTGTGTGTGTGTATGTTTATATAAATGAGCCAGCGTATGTGTATTTAACCCCCATTTGCTTAAAGAAGTTAAAAACTTTTTTTGTTCTATTCTTTTTAAAAAGCCTTAAGGAACTATACATCATACTATGATGGCGTAGAAATTATTTTAAAATGTTAATTAGCGCAAGTTACAATTACTTTTAACAGCCATGTCAAAATAAAATGAATGAATGTATGTATGTATGTAACGTATTATATAAAATTGGAAAAAAGTATTAATAAAAAATATTAAGTACATTATAAAATGTTTTCTATCTTAATGGTATCAAGCAGTAGGCTTTAAATATATATAGGAAAAATTTAGTTCAAAACTTTTTCAAATGTACGAGTAATTAACAATTAATATTGTTTTAAAAGATAATTTCTAAGTATTTAAAGGTACATATTTTTTTCTACTTTATTTAGAGAAATAATTTGAATGAAGCACTTTTTAAATAATAACCTTTGTCACCACTTTAAAAGAAGCATTAAGTGAATTTTTTACCTTATGTGAAAGTAACTTCTAAAAATAACTTAAAAATTACATCTATAGAATGACTTCAAAAGTAGTGAATTTGAAATCAAATAAAAAGGACATCACTCCTATGATAAGCCTGTGTCAAAATCTTTAGTTATTGAGATCTTTTTCAGTGCTTTCATTGAGGAAATTCTAATTTTTCCTTTTCACGTTCTTGGAAGTTGTTTATTTGCTGGGAACATACATAAAACCAAATTTATATGACGTTTTATATGATAGAGAAAGCAACCAAGCTTTCAATTTTGAAATATTTAATATAAAAATGTAAACTTTTCAAAATTTTCTATAAATATTTTCAGATTTTGGTAATGAGTATTGTAGGATATTTAGTTATTTCATACATTATTACCAAGTAATGTTCTCGTTATCAACAAAACAATTTATTTTATTTTTTTATGGAATTTGTAGTCAATTGTCTATAGCGTATGTCTAATAAGGAATTTGTTAGTGTTTCTAGCCGTAGTCGATTTTGGAAGTTTTTTCAAGATTTGTTGATATTTACATTTGTGTGAAAACCATTCCAGATAGAATGATAAAACTATATTTTTATGGGACATTGATTAATAGAATAGAATAGCAAACATGAAAAATAACTCTAAAACCAGTTTTAAATCCGGAAAAGTCGGGTAAGCAGATTTGTTATTAGTTATTTTTTGGTCATCATCGAACAAAAATAAGTAGTTATCACCCAAAAAGTAACTACTTACACTTTTCTCCAATATTACTTGCCTACTTACCGGGTATGTAAAGATTTTGCTGGGAAGAGTTAGTTGGTTATTTGGTTAGTTAGTTAATTAGTTAGCTAGTTAGTTAGTTAGTTGGTTAATTAGTTAGTTGGTTGGTTAGTTGGTTAGTTAGCTAGTTAGTTAGTTAGTTAATTAGTTAGTTAATTCGTTAGTTAGTTGGTTAGTCGGTTAGTTAGTTAATTAGATAGTTAATTAATTAGTTAGTTAGTTAGTTAGTTAGTTAGTTAGTTAGTTAGTTAGTTAGTTAGTTAGTTAGTTAATTAGTTAGTTAGTTAGTTAGTTAGTTAGTTAGTTAGTTAGTTAGTTAGTTAGTTAGTTTGTTAGTTTGTTTGTTAGTTTGTTAGTTTGTTTGATAGTTAGATTCGGCTCCCAGCTAAGGATCGCACAACAGTATTCATAAAGGCCTAAGTAGATGTAAATTTCCTTTGAAACTAAATAACTAGTTACTTAAGGATTTTTCTCCCTTCTTTCCGATCATTTTTCTTTTCTCTCCACTGTAATTATTTGCTTGTTTTTCTTTAGCACCATATTTGATAAAAAATATATATAGAAACGTTTGTATAGGAAAGTTACAATGCAACAACAAACATCTGAGAAAATAATCATAATACATTATAGAATACATATATAACCGAAAAAACTTTTAAATTAATTATTAGAAAAAAGTAAAATGTGTGTAGTGATGCGCGCTGAGGCATCAAAAACTCATACATTACACATCATCTACATTTACACACACTTAAAAAATTAATAACGAGAAAAAAAGAAACTCACGAATTTTCATCTTCCTTTCCCTTTGACTTTAAAAGCAAACTACTCCCGCCACTTTACAGAAGACATACTACATAGAGCTTCTTTTTTATATTTAATATTTAAAGTTAAGCGTGAGGTAGCGAAAAAATCTATACTTCGCACACACCAAACTTATTATTTTTTTTAATCTGTAGCTCGGTTTTCTTTTTCATTTGAAATTTTTTTATTTGGGTGAAATTTCCATATATGCATGTCACCTCCCAAGGCAATTTCCGTTTGCCAAATTGAAAAATTACGAGTAGAAAACACAAAAAAAATATTACTACATCAGGAGAGATGGAGATGAAAATGAAAAGAAGTTTTTCACATTTTATACGCTCATTACATAATTTCAAAGTACATGTACTGAATTTAACTTGTTTTTTTTGTTACATTTTATTTTGTTAGAAAAATGTTAAATGAAAAACAGCAACTGAAACAAACAAAAAATCTAACGAACTTTTTTCAGCTCAAGCTCAAGTTTAAGGTGTAGATGTGTGTTGATGTGTCTGTGAGTATGTGTGTGTGTGTTTTAATATGTATAAATATATGTGTCTAAATGTACTAAGTACTAATTTTTTGTTGTTGTTGGTTTCACATACGCCAATGAAAATTAAAATGAAAAATTGCAAATGACATGAGGAGCTATAACATGAATATAACAGCGGCAGCAGCAACAACAACAACAACACAGCGTTAAAAAACACTAAAGGTTGTCAAAAATTATTTTCCCAAATACAACAAAAGGACTGTGCGTGTGTATGTCTGCTTATGAAATGAGTTGAGAAAAAATCTTTCGCATCCTAAATTCCCCCAACCCCTTTACGCCCTCTAACACCCTCTCGTAACCTATATGCGTAGGCTTATATAATATACTATTTATTGTTGTTGCTTAGTTTAAAAGGAGGTATAGTCAAATATGAGGGCATTCAAAGAATTTTTCAAAAATATTAATTTGTATAAAAAGATAATTGTTTCAAAAAACTAAATCTTTGTACAATTTTTTTTAAGAAGAACGTGAAATTTTTAAAATTGTTTAATAAAAAGAAATTTTTAAAAATTTTGTACACAAAGATATTTTTTTAATTTTAAAAAATAATTTTTTTTTTTAAATTTCCTATAATATTTTTTTTATTTTTCTATAAAAATAAGTTTTCTTTAAAAAGAGAATTTTTTGAAAATGTTCTATAAAATTAAAATTTTTGAGAAATGTTTTACTAAAAAATAAATTATGAAAAGACAATTTTTGAACATTTTCTATAAAAGATAATAATGTTTCCATTAAGAAATAACTTTAAAAAATTTTCTTTAAAAAGATAACTTTTAAAAATTTTTCAATAAAAAGTTATTTTTTTGAAAAATTTTCTATAAACAAAAATAATGTTGGGATATTTTTTATTTTAAAAAGTTATTTTTTTGGAAAATTTTCTATAAAAAGATAATTTTTGAAACTTTTTTTATAAAAAGAAAATATTTCTATAAAAATATCATTTTCGGATTTTTTCGGAAATTTAAAAAAAAATATTTTTTAAAGGAAAAATTAATATTAGAATATTTTCTATAAAAAGAGAAATTTTGAAAAAAAAAAAAAAATTTAAAAGAAAAATAATTTAAAAGAAAAATAATTTTTGAAAAATTTTCTAGAAAAAAATAATTTTGGGAATATTTTTTATTAATTTTTGTTTAAAAATTTAATTTTTGATTTTATTTTTGAGAATTTTCTATAAGAAGATAATTTTTGGGAAATTTTCTATTAAGTTATTTTTTTTGGAAAATTTTCAGATATATAATTTATATATGTATTAAAGTTTTAGAAGGACTTTTAAGTCGGCAGTTTTAAAATTGTGCTAAAATGTATATAGCTTGTTGTGATGTGTGTTGGGCATGGGTATATGTATGTGTAGCGCTTAAAAACAGAAATTACTTAAAAAAAGTTAATGTAAAAACAACAACATCGTCTTAAAAAATATAATGTACACACACACACATTCAGACATGGAAAACTCTTACTATAATGCCATCATATTCAGCACAAAAACAAATAAAACAAACAACAAATACAAATTCGCTGTTCACGAACTCATTCCAACACTACTGTCAAGTGCACCAAATGTGAGTTAGGAGTTTAATGTTGCTTTCGCTATTATTATTGTTGTTGCTCCTGTTTGTTATTGTTATTATTATAGTGGGAGCCTGTATGTACATACATATGAATGTATATGTATATCTAAGTACTTACTCATATATATTTACATACATTTTCTTTTTATTAATATTTGTTGCTGTCGCTGTTTTTCATTTAATATTTTTCTACTCTACGCAACTTTTTCCACTTTTTTTGTTGCTTTTCACAATTTTCCTCTTTTTGTCTAAATTTATTTTATTTTGCATACATGTTCTCAAAATTTTTATTTTGTAGTTGTTGTCTTTTCATTTATTTCTTTTCGACATCCTTTACCCGGTGCGTTTGTTTTTTTATGCGTGTACGAATATTAATGTACATACTAAACAGTTAAAAACATTAAAAAAAAACTACCCTTTTCCATATACAGAGACACATAATATTTATAATTTTTCTTCGTTTATCTTAAATGCCAAACGTGAACCGTGGAAACACGGCAACAGCATCCTTTTGTAAAAATAATATATTCAAATTTACTTTAGAGTGGTGGAAAGTTTTTTTTTTACGTTTATGATCATTTTAGAAACTAGATCATTTGTATAGCTTTCATTTAGTTATAAGGGTTGGGAAATGAAAGATTTGTTTGAAATAGATTAAAGACTTTATAATTGAAATGTTATTGTTTTAATCTACACACATGTGTATCTTCTTTTGCTTTTTTGAGTTAAAATTAAAATTATTTTAAGTAATAGTTTATGTATCCATCTACATACATATGTATGTGTGGTTTTATGAAAAATTTACATTTTTCTAAAACCCTTTTCCTTTAGATTGATGACAAAATAAATTTAAGTCCTCATTAACATTACTCAAGTTCTGAATTGTATTCTGCAGCTGTTATTTAGGTTTTCAAATTACGCTTAATTGAAGTCAAAATAAACTTTTTATTTCATAGTATTCTTAGTAGATCAAAATTCGTACATGAATAAATTATAATAAAATTCCCAGGTTTATAATTTAAAAATTTCTATGGAGATCGCTTATAATTTATATAATAAATTCAGAATATTTTTATCCAAATGAATCTCAACATCGGAGATTTTAGACAATTTTTCATAAAGAAGTTTTTCTATAAAAATATAATTTATTTAAAATTTGCTATCAAAAAGCAATCTTTTCAACTTAAAAAAAAAGAGATTTATGAAAAAAGTTCAATAAAAAATTTAATTTTATATAATTAGAAATATTTTCTATAAAAGGACTGTTTGTACTAAAATTTCAATAATAATTTTCAAATTTTTTCGATAAATTTCAATAAAAAGACATTTTTTCGGAAATATTTTTAAATTTATAATCTTTCAAGAGCTTTCTAAAAGGAACTTTTTCATAATTTCCTATAAAATTGGAAAAATTTTAAAATTTGTCTATAAAAATAAAACTTTTTGAAATTTTTTTACAAAAATAGAATTTTTGGAATTTTCTTTTAAAATAAAACCGTTTTTAAGTTTCTAGTAGAATATTTTGAATTTTTTTTTTTAATTTAATTTTTCGAAATTTTTTTATTAAAATAAATTTGTCCAATTAAAATAGTTTTTCGAAAAATTTCTACAAAAATTGAAGTTTTTCGAAAACTATCTAATTTTTTTTTATTTTTTAAAAATTAGAAATATTCTTTAAAAATTAAAATTTTCTATAGAAGAAGATTTCAAAAATTTTCTGTTAGAACTGAATTTTTAAAAAAAAAATTGTAATAAATAGTATTTTTCGAATATTTTCAAAAATAACTGCTTAAAATTTATTTAAAATCTTAGAAAATGTCTATTGTTTTTTACTTTTGATTGACAACGATATATAGTTGTAGTTAAGAATCTGATATCTTTCTACCGCCAGATAACTCCCTTATTGGCAAAGTTCGAAACCAGCTTAAAGTTTTTTACATAAGGTTGCATAGATGTTACAATGAGCCAGTTCTACAAGAAGAAATTTTGGGTTGGAGGTTGAAATGTACTCTGTGTAAGTGATACTTTGGTACATACAACTGACGCTAATTAGCAATAGAGTCCAATGGTCCCTATGTATAAGACATGAAACTGAGAGGGAATTTTTCATATACTTAGTTGGTTAAAGACCTTTTCCTAGTATGTTATAACAACAAAAAATAATAGAAAAAAAATATTTAAAATTTGACGAATAGTTCTATTAAAAAGTCAGCAAGTTGTCCTTTAATAACAGTAAACGATCAGCAAACAAAATTGCCTTAGGTTTTCAAAACTATTGACAACATGCAGATTTTGTCCTGCTGTTAAATGAGCAAAAACACTTAACATATGACCCGCAACAAACCGTGATCGAAAAACATACATACAAAAATATAAAATTAAAAAAAATGTACTTTAATTGCTAACGATCACTTTTAAAATAATTATTTAGATAATATTGGTTTTGCTCCACAGTTATCTAGTGTTATATTGGCACAAGTGTATGCGTATGTAAAATAGATTTAGAGGTACATATACACAACATTTATAGTGGCTTGGTAATTGTATATGTTGTAACTAACATACTACATACATACACTCTTTTCTTTGAAAGTAAAGAAAAGAAACCATATACAAACATATAAATATACATATGCAAATGTGTAGAAACGAATATATGTATGTAGGTATGTAAGTATTTACAAATATTAACTACGTGTATACGCACTATGTACTTAAACATTAGTACTTACACTTACGCAGTCGCTGGTTGCTACCACCAACAACAACAACAGCAACAAAAGGCAATGAAACCAAATATAACTACAACCACCATTACCACCACCTCCAACACTACCACTATATAGGACTACTACTACTACCTCCACCATCATCAACATTGAACATCATCATCGTCATCTTCTCTACTTTTACTCTAGATATTTCTTTTATCAAAAACTCGCACTACACATATACACGCGTGCTATAGAAACAACATTGTACCGCATTGTATTACAAAATATTCTAACAACATTTTTTTATATTTTAAATTTCATGTTTTGTACTCTCTACTACTTGTATGCAAAACATACGCACATAATTATTTACATACAGATTTACTTACGTACATCTTTACGTAGGTACACTTGTGTACAGAAAAATAGAATAAATTGAATGAATTAACATTTCACATTCGTTAACACTAAAAACTGTTTCTAAATATATATAAAGAGTTTGTTTGAGCCGATTAGAACATACACATATTGGTTTAAAACTTTTTTACTTTTAAAATTTTTTTCTTCTTTATTTAAGACTTATTGAATTTTTTGGTGGCAGGATTGTGGCAGTATTGTGGCAGTTTCCCATTCTAAAGATTTTGGACAAATTTCATAGCTTTACGAACAGACATTTCTAAGTTGACATAAAAACTATAAAAAACAAAATTCACACCTGTTTTTCTGTACACAGGTGTATGTAAATATACTTTTAACAACACATACGCGAGTTTGTTATAATATGCCTTTATTTTATTTATTATTTTTGTTGTTGTACTCCGTTCTTCTGCTGCTGCTTCATCATCATCTTCTGGTACAACGAACAACATTAGCTGCTCATGAAACTCTTACTTATTCCACAAAAAAATATAAAAAACTATACGCATACACACACTTGTACAAATACATATAAACATAAACCGGAAACACCCTTCTAGTTCCTATCAAATACAAATTTTCTAAAAGTGTGTAAGAGTAGATGAGAGTTTTTTCCTTTTTTTCACGAAAAAAATTTTAAAATCCCAAATTACAACAAAAACTGAAGAAAAATAACGAAAAACGCACACGAAATAAAATATAAATATAAACACATACATACATACATACATACATACATACATACATACATACATACAAACTTACTTACATGCAGATACATATTACATGACTATAACAACGACAACAACAACATTAACGACGTCGCTAACATTTTTCAAGTATATAAAAAAATGCCATTAGCGTTTAGCGAAAAAACAGCAACAACAATAAAAGCAGCCACAAAAACCTTTAAAAAAAATCCTACTACAACCTCTTCATCCTTATTTTTGCTTTTATTTTTTTGGCGTTTTTTTTTTTTGGGCCACAAAATTTCCTTTCCTCCCACCAAAAAAAAGAAGCTTTAAAAATATACAAGGACGACTGATTTACATTTTTAATTGTATATACAAAACACCAACAATAGTATGATGTTGGTAGTAGTAGAGTAGTCGTAATAGAAATTTGTTTTATGCAAAATAAAAAAAATTGGAAAGATTTTGAAATCTTCTTAAACATTCTTCTTCTAACTTCATTTTTTTCTGCACGAATTCTTATTTTTCTCTCGTTTTTTTTTTTTTTCTTTGAGAGGAGTTTTTAAGGAATGTGTTCTTTTGGAGGGACTACTTGGCAATTGTTATCTTTAAGATAAATACAATCAAGTCAGTTATTTTAAGGATATATTTGGCAATAGTCCCAAATTTCAATGTTCTTATCACTTATGATTTTGTTTTCAGTTGATCAAAGTATTTCAGGCTTCAATAACTTCTCTTTTAATTATTTAAGACGTTTTTCACTGTTTCAATCCAATTATAGCCTAAAAGTAGAGTAAAAGTGGTAGAATTTAAGATGATGGTTCAATAAGGGGCTTTCTAGACGGTTTAAAAGAGTCCATTAAGTAATCCCAAAAAATAGTAAAAATTAGTATATCATTTAATGAAAATAGATCGTTAATGAAGTTTGAAATTAAACAAAAATTTGTCCAAAAATTAATGCGTACTAAGTATCTACACTCCTGTTTAATTCCTACAAGATATTGTAAAAGTGATCATCGCATCACTGTTGGTATCGGATGATCATCAGATATTTATGTGGTCTGATGGATGATCAACGGTCAAACAGTAACTTTGGCATAGTTTTGGTCGTAATAGGTAAAAGTGCCTGATCTCGTAAACACAAAATACACTGCTTATAGGCAAATTTCCCATTTTCCACAAATTAAACAGAACTTAAACTAATCTTTAACTTTTACCTTTTTACATTACCAAGAAGGTTAATTTATAATGACAACTGTTGATTGATCATTAGTCTAAGAGTAACTCTGGCATAAATGTGGTCTTAAGAGACTAGCATGTTAAGTACCTACTGAAGCCGTATGAATATAATATACTCCTTACATATAAGGTTCATGTTCCTCAGTCGATTCAAAATATTTTAGATCCTATAAAAATCAAAATATAAGTTGTGTAGAAATAAAGTTAGCAATTTTTGCCTTTACATGATCAGTCGCCACTGATACCGTATACTACTAATGGGAAAGGTTCCCATGTTATACAAATCCAGAAGAACTTTAACTTCGGTTTAACTTTTACAAAATCCAATCAGATAGAGTAAATGTGTTTATATATAAGAACAACCATTGATTGATTATCAGTCAAAGGCGTAACTCTTTAGAGTAACTCGTATTAACGTAATGTACAGCTTATGGATGAAGTATTCATGTTCTTCGCACTTATTTAACAGTTAGGTCAAAGACGGTTCAAAATATTTTACATCCACATAATATCTAATGATATTTATATAGAATTATATTTTAATTTTCATTTGATTTATAGGGTTAAGAAAATATGATAAGTGGCAAATTCAATCTGAAATTTTATATCTGATGTCATTAGTGTCAAGTATCTACTACAAACGCT
This sequence comes from Lucilia cuprina, assembly GCF_022045245.1. Lineage (NCBI taxonomy): Eukaryota > Metazoa > Arthropoda > Insecta > Diptera > Calliphoridae > Lucilia > Lucilia cuprina. The sequence goes on along the minus strand of NC_060951.1, from coordinate 54,758,718 downwards.
TACAAGTAATTAGAAAAGGTAGTCACTATAAAAAGCTTTAAAAAACGTACAGCTCTTCTATAACTACATAGACAAGATGACTTCCCAGGAAAAACTTGTCAATGGTTTTCAATTGTAATTACGTACCTAACAACATATCTTTGAATGACTACTAGGTCTTACTAATAATGTATTATATAAATACTTTCAAATTCATTAGTCACCGTACCAGTAAAAATATAGCAGCTGTATAAGTTTTTTCATGCGATTTACAATGACAACTTTTTCTAATTACTTGTAAACATTTGTGGTAAGTACTTGCCTCCAATGACATCACCGTGTTAAAATAATGACTTAAAATGCTATTGTGTAAGTAAATTTTAGCACATGGTAATGAAAGTCACCAGTACTATTTTCCAGCTGTAAACTTTCCTATTATTGATCTTTTGCAATCCTCCTGCACAATTACAAGTGAAAATTACTACACAACTATTTTTTTATGCTGCTTTATTTCTAAAGATGCCAAAAAAAAAACTATAAAAAAGTATTGAAAATACATTTACCTAACAATTCAATATGAAAGTTTGAAGAAATTCTGGTTCTAAGTATCCGTTCACAAAATTGATATCATTCCATTCAGGTACATATCTCCATTTCGTTATAAAAACGTACTTACACAGGGATTTGCTTGTAACCGGACCTAAATTTGCATGCACTATTTCATGTTTCAAAATTATATTTTAATAATTTAAACAATTTATTTTTGTCAACACATGTCAAACAAACATCAGTCTACAAGTGGTGCCATTTAACTACTCCTAGTACTAGTATTTTTTCATATAAACTCTATCCCAAATTTGTACTAGTATCTGTTATTCTAGTAATAATACTAGTGGCATTAAGACAATTATCGCTTCACTTCCTGGAGGGATGAAATGTAAATTGCAATTGAAAATCATTGTCTAGTGTTTTTTTAACACACAATTATTATTTAACAATCTAAGGAATTCATTACTTTAAGTTTTGTTCATTATACATTTAAATATTCTGCAGCTTAGTTAGTAATTTTCATTGTAAGTAATAGTATCTCTTTGTATTTCTTATTATTGCAATAAAAAATTCTTCTAACTAGATTTCAATAGTTTTAATAAAAGACAATATTTACAACATAAATATTTAATTATATATACATTTTGTAATATGATTTTTATACTACTACTTATGTATATAGATCTGAATATAGACCCATTTAAGATTCATTTTTATGAAGATTTTATTCATAATAACTTTAAAAAGGTTTGTAAAAAAAACTTCATATAAAAGTCTATATAAAAAAATAATAAATAAGTAATTGTACACATACAGGAATCTAGTTCTAAATAGGGCCAAGTCCAAAAAAATATTTAGTGTAAATATTGTTTCCTCCCCTATACCTAATGAATACAAAATGGAATAAAGTCGCAGGAACTTATTGTTCATAACTGACTGATATTCATAATTTTTATAAGGTAGGTCTATAATAAATATAATTTCAACTTCTCCAAAAAAGTAGCAGACATCTGTGCGCTTTATTTTGGTATAAACAACGATATAGTCAGTATAACATTTTTGAACCGCGGTGTTAATTAATTTGAGAAATTATCGCCACATTTTATAAGTCCGATTTTTTTGACATTGAAATAAATTTAGAAAACTTTAAAAAAATTAAATTAATTTTTTTAAATAGTTTCTGAAAAAAAAAAAATCATCTCCTACATTGTTTTCTAAGAAAGCAAGCTCTCTCTCTCTCTCTTTGATTTCTATGTATTCCTTTTTATGTGTCTTAGATTCGCCTTTTTTCTCTTCAAAGAACCCAACTACAAATTCATCTTTTCCCGATTTTATTATGTTAGTTGTTGTACTTTTTTCCTTGAGTTTTTTTTTCTTGGGATTTATTCTTTTGCATCTTTTTTATTCCATGTTTGGCACGCGCTTCACGATTTTTTTTCAGTTCCCTCATCATTTTTTTCTGTTTGTCGATGATGAATACCTTTATGATGAGACGACGATGGTGAAGAACTGTAGAAGCAACAACAATAGAGAAAACACTAATACCATTACAAGGATACAAAGTCACTATAAGGATTTTTTTGAATGGGAAAAATGAAAGTTTTTCTCATCACATCATACAGTGTTTTTTAAAGATTGTAGGTATTTGTGTTTAACAGCAAGCGGCAGGCATAGTAGGGATAGTAATAGCAATAGTTATTAGACATTTTAAATTGAAAGGCCTTAAATAACATTGAAAGCAAGAAATAGGCTTAGAAGTAACTTGTATCTTAGAAATGGGACTGAGGTTAAGCAAACTCCTAATTTTGACAAATTAAGACAACTGATACCTACAGGAGAGCAAAAGTCTAACAATACAATACTTTTAATACTACACCTAAAATAAAATAATATTTATTATCCTAACAAGCAAGTGTCCCCAATTTTATTTCCATTACTATCAACGTATCATGCTCTCCAGAAAAATAATTCTAACTTTCCCAAAAAAAACCATCCTTTTTTCTAACAAACTTTTTTATACTCAACAACAACAAGTACAAATTGCGAAGGTACGAGTTCTTTTCTAAAGTGTTCTACTACACAAAAATGTCGGCAAAAGGATGACGATGAAGACGACAATACAATAACGCGCCATTTTTTAACAAATTTTTTTTGTATTTTAACAAAAAAAATATTATTATGTGTATTTTTATGTATTTTTTCCCTTTTTTTGGGGGGAAAATAGCGAAAGCGTATAAAAATACATAAAGAAAATATAAAATGTTTAGCAAAGGAGTTGCCAAGACAAAAAAATACACAGATTAGACAGAGAGTTAGGAAGGTTAGGAAAGGAAGTAGTATGTAATTGAACAATGAATGTACTTTACAATCCACTACTAGCAATATAATAAATAAAGAACGACCGCCATTAATACTGTACCATATAGAAAAAAAATTATTTAAAATTTTGAAAATGGTCAACAAAGAATAAAAGGAAGTAAAATAAGGGAATAAAACAAAGGTAAAAAAAACTTCATATAAAATAATATATAAATAGCTAAAAAAAGGATTTTTGTCTGTTGCTTAGGGAAATAGTGTAAGTGGGTGTTGAGATTTTATAAGTATATAGTTTTTCTAAAAGCTAAACTGGCTCGTTTTGCTCTTATCCCTGTTTAAGTTTTTCGTTTTAATTTATTTAGAAAATAAGGTGGTTTTACTAGTCGCATTGTTGAGAGTGTTTTGTGGGAGTTAAAATGCGCGTTTTCCCAGTTGTGTGCCGACAGAGAATGAATTGAAAACAAAATCAAGAAACTTTATTTTCTTTACTAGGATGGAAAGATTAAATACACGCACACACACATTTATATAAGACATAAAATATGTAACAATATGCGCACCAACAACAATAACAATTATAACAACACCAACAAGAACAATAATAACAAATCGTCAGAGTTTTAAAGGAGAAGTATCTTAATACTTAAACAAGACACATACTTAAGCCTATCAGTCTATAGTGAAGACTTCAGAAATGTCTGTATTCATGATTATGGATCTGCTCTTAGTCAAGAATATAGATCAGTCTACACTTGAGCAAAATCTAAAATTTTCCTAGATTTAGGAACATAGATCAGTCTATAATCAAGCCATAGATCAGTCTATAGTCAAGACTATAGATTAGTCTATAGTCAAACCTATGGACCAGTCTATATCAAGACTTTAGATCAGTCTATCATCAATATTATAGATCAATCTATGGTCAAGACATCAGATCCCTCTACAGTCAAGACTATTAATCAGTCTACAGTCAAGATTACAGATCAGTCTATAGTCAAGGTTACAGATCAGTCTATAGACAATATTATAGATCAGTCTATAGTCAAGATTACAGATATATAGTCTAGACTATAGATCTTGTCTAAAGTCAAGACTAGAGATTAGTCTATAGTCAAGATTACAGATCAGTGTATGGTCAAGATGACAGATCTTTCTATAGTTAAGACTATACATCTGTCTATAGTTAAGATTATAGATCTGTTTATAGTCAAGACTATAGATCTGTCTATAGGTAAGACTATAGATCTCTCTATAGTCAAGACTATAGATCTGTCCATAGTCAAGACTGTAGATCTGTCTATAGTCAAGACTATAGATCTGTCTATAGTCAAGACTATAGATATGTCTATAGTCAAGACTATAGATCTGCCTATAGTCAAGAATATAGATCTGTCTATTTTCTTTTTGCTTTTTCATTATTTGTATATGTAGAGGGGGGGTTGATAAATTCATCAGTCCTTAGTCATAACTATAAATCATCAGTCATTAATCCAGACTGTAAACAAATCTGAAGCTAAAACTTTACTTTACTTTATACTATAAAGTTTTGCGCGAAAAACGAAAGTAAGTTTAAAGGAAGTAAAAAAACCGAAAAAACGCAAATTATATCATAACTTATATAGTGCGCCATCTGGCATTAGATCAGGCTACAGTCAAAACTGTTAATCAGTATATACTCCTTCTCTTTATTAAGCTATCTCTCAGAATAGTTCAGAAAATGTTTAACATTACATTCTTTACCTTAGCTGTCTTAACATACATAAAGTAAATTTATTAGAAAACATTTTCCATTTCTTTTGCATATTTATTCGCTATTGTTGTAATCGTTTTTACTACTTGTATTTCATTTTTTTATATCCTACATTTTCAACATCCCATTCCCTTGACACAGACAAAGACTATTGCCACTACATCTACTCTACAATGTGAATAAGATTGCCTCCTTTAATAAAACACCATTTCTAAGAAAGATTTTTAGTAAGTAACAGGCAGCCACCTCTATTCCGCTTATAAGTTATAAAAGACGAAAATGGCAAAACGTTTACCTTCATACGTACCACTACCCAATCCCCCTTATAACCAAAATCTTAACATCTACTGCCTCCTCATCGTCGTCGTCATCATCATCATAGTAAAAGAAAGAATTATTACCGAAGCAACTAAATCCCAGATGGCGCACTATATAAGTTATGATATAATTTGCGTTTTTTTTTTTCTTTCAGTTTTTTTTAACTTCCTTTAAACTTACTACTGCCGCTATTGCTGTTGTTGCTGCTTTTCGTTTTTCGCACAAAAATTTTCTAGCAATAAGCACAAGTATGCCATAAAAATGTAAAAGAATTTAGAAAATAAAAAATTTATAATATATATATGAGATGAGCGCAACAACAAAATAAATAAATAAAAAATATATAAAATAAATACAACAAACAACTAAAGAATTATGCCATATTTGGCAGCAGCAGAAGAATAAGGAAAAAAACTGACAAAAACTGCGAAAAAAAAACTTAAAATAAAGATGTAGTTGTAGCAGTAGTAGATTGTAGAGGAATGTGTATTGCAACATTTGTGGCACTTTTAAAAAGTAGTTATGTGTTATAAATTCAAATTCAAATATAAACAAAATTACCCGGCCAAACTGTAATAGAAGCTGAAACTGACTAGAACGTATGTAAATGACGGCGGTTTGGAGGGGTGGTGGAGCTCATATAAGTCGTAAATATTTGTTGTTGTATTCTGAGGAACAACAAAAAATCTAATCTAACAATTTTAATTTACAACCAAGCCAGTATTGTTGTAATAAATCATGAGTATTAATGTTTTAGTTTAACTATAGCAGCTGGTAATATACTAAATATAAGTTTAGCATTTGATAAAGAATTGTATATTTGTTGGTGAAAACAATTAAGATTGTTTTGAATTTAATATTATAATGGTTTTGTTAGTTTTCTAATACAAGAGGATTTGGCAAAGTTTTTCTATTTTTAAAAATTGTAAATTTTTTTTTTATTAAAAAAGATAAGTTTTATGGAAAATATCTAAAATAAAGAGAAATTTTCCGTAATGAAGATAAAAAGAGAATTTTTCAAAAATTTTCTAAAAATCATAATTTTCTAAAATTTGGTCTATGGTAAAGAGAATTTTGTAAATAGAGAAATTTTTGAATTTCTATATAAAATGAAAATATCTCAAAATTTTATATAAACTAGATAATTTTATAATAAAGTTAAATTTTCAAAAAAAATAAATATTTTCTACAATGCAACGAATTTTTGGAAAATTTAAAAAAAAAAACTTTTTAAAATATGTAGATTTCAATCCAATAATAGTCTTTTTATTAATTCTTTATAAAGGGAGAATGTCTGACAAAAAATATAGTTTTTCAAAAACTTTTCTTAAAAAAGAAAAGATTTTACAAATTTTCTATATAAAGGAAGTTTTCAAAATCGAATATGAAAAAGCGATTTTAGAAATTTTTTATAAAAAGGATTTTTTTTATACCCTAAAACACTTTAGTGTGGAGGGTATATTGGGTTTATGCTGATGTTTGTAACACACAATTATGTTGGTCCTATACCCACCTTAAAGTATACCAATCGGATCAGAATTTATTTACTGGGTTGATTTAGCTATGACAGTCCGTCTGTCCGCCCGTCTGTCTGTCTGTCTGTCTGTCTGTCTGTCTGTCCGTCCATCTAAACCTTTTAATCAAACTACAGGCCGCAGTTTTGAAGATAATTGATTGAAATTTGGTACATGATCTTTCAGGGACGAAAACTATTGAAAATGGTTATGGTCGGTCTATTATTCCACCTAGCCCCCATACAACCGTACCCTAGAATAGGGCTTGTAAACATTGTAATCAAACTACAGGTCGCAATTTTGGAGATAATTCAACGAAATTTGGCACATGATCTTCTATTATATCGTAGACAAAGCCTATTGAAAATGCTTAATATCGGTCCATTATTTCACCTAGCCCTTATACAACTAACCTTGTAATCAAACTACAGGTCGCAATTTTGGAGATAATTCAATGAAATTTGGCACATGATTTTTTATGGTACTGTAGACGAAGACTATTGAAATGATCATGGAGCCACAAAAGTATATTCTGTGTCCTTATTAAATTCTTAGACGATATAGCCATGTCTGTCCATCTGTCTGTAACACATCAAAATGTTGATCATGAACCCACAAAAGTATATTCTGGGTCCTTATCAAATTCTAAGACGATCTAGCCATGTCTGTCCGTTAATCTGTCTGTCTGTTAAAAGCACTATAGATTCCGAACCGAACACCCATTCAAATGGCCCCCGAAAAACAGCATTAACAGTCATAACTATTTTAAAAAGGTCTTATATGAGTAAAATTCTCGGTCCATAATTGACCCTTCCCTTCATATATTTTTTTTTTATAAAAAGAGAAATTCTTGAAAATTTTCTATAATAAAGACAATTTTCTAATCAAAAGAGATTTTTTCGAAAAGATTATTTATAAAAATAGAAATTTTAAAAAATTTACTTTAAGAAAGGTAATTTTTCCATAGAAAAAGAAATTTCTGGAAAAATTTCTATAATAAAGAGAATTTTTCGAAATATATTTATGAAAAAAAAAATAAATTATGTATAAAAAAGTTAAAATTTTAAAATATTTTTTTATAAAAAAGAATTTTTGAAAATTTGTCTAAAACTTAAAAAAAAATGTTTTCCAAATTTCCTACAAGAATTTTTGAAATTCTTTATAAATTTTATAAAATGTTGTATTAAATGAAAAAAAATAAAAATTTATAAAATGTTGTATTAAAGAAAATGTTTCAAAAGTGTTTCTTTAAAATGGCATTTTCCTTAAAAATGGATGTTTTCTATAAAAAACAAAATTTTTCTAAGATTTACTACAAAATTTTGGATCTTTTCGAAAAGTTTTAGAAAAAACTGATATTTATTTGAAAATTCATCAAAGTGTTGTCCATGATAAAGTTTGAAAATATTGTCTAGAAATAAAAATATTTATAAAGTTTTAATTATTTCAACTTATTAAAATATGGCGCAGACTTTAACTTATTACAAACAAATTTACCTTTTGTCTTCAATCAAAAAAAATATCTAATTACAAAACCTTTTTGACCAAGAAAAAAAATCATCTTCTAAAACCTAAATTTTTTGACAAGCCATTTAAAGCATAAATATCTTAATTTCTTTTAGCTTTTCATCAATGGAAATCGATAAAATAAAAATTCCTTAAAAAAATAAATAAAAACAACTTATTCTATTATGTATTTTTTTAAAAAGAAAATTTATGTTGTGAGCTTCTTAAATTTGTGTGTGCTTTCTGCTACAGCTTCTTCCTTCTTTTCTCATCGAGGGGATAAATGGAAAATATAAAAAGCCATTATTGTAGTTTTTTTGTTCAAAACCATGGCCATAAAAAAGAGGAACTAAACAAAAATACATAACAATTACAACAACAACAATAATAATATATATTTATATAGTACAACAATTTTGATAATGAGAGAGACCACCGAAAAAATTACAACAACAAACAATTTCTATAATAATGTATACAAAAACGTTAGATTCGTTAGGAAAAAAGGAGATTTTTATTTGAAGACTTCCAGCAGGGTTTAACCTTTTTTTTATTTATTTCATGATAATGTAGTGGAGAGGGGGTTAAGGGAAAAACTAAACTAAAAAGCAACAAAAATAGAGTAGCAATATAAAGGCAAGAAAACTTAGAAATAATCACCAACATAAATCTTAAAAAATGGACTAAGACTGGCCTTGATGCTAACACATTACAAACTATGTATTGTTATTTTTATACCTTACATTAGGGTTGTGGAAAAAGTATTGTCAGTTTGTGCCTATGTTTCTATATAAAAAAGAATTTTTTTTTAATAATAATATTTTTTCAATTTTCTATAAAATGAAAAAAATTGAAACGTTTCTTAATTTTTTTAATTTTCTCCAAAAAAGGGAAATTTTCAATAACTTTCTATTAAAAAGAGAAATTTTCAAAATAATTCTGTATAAAAGATAAATTAAAGCAATTCTCTATTAAAGGATACATTTTTCAAAATGTTCTCTAAAAAAGCGATTTTTCTATAAAAATGCAATTTTGCAAACATTTTTTTTATCAAAACGATATTTTATCAAAATTTTCTTCAAAAACGAAGTTTTGTGTAAATTTTTTATAAAAACTTAAATTTTCTATAATTTTTTTTTTTTTTTTTGTACAGATTTTTAATAATTTTAGAATTTTGTGAAAAGCTTTTATTAAAAAGTGAATTTCGTGACCATTTTCTATAAAAAAAATTAGGGAAATCTTTTATAAAAAGAAAATTTTGTAAAAAATTGTTTAAAAAGAGTATTTTGTAAAAATTTATTTTAACATTTTCTTTAAAAAAAGGATTAACAGAAATCCTTTTTTTAAAAATAAAAAAATAACAAAAATATAATTTTTTGATATTTTTTCTATAAAAATATAATTTTTTGATATTTTTCTATAAAAATATAATTTTTTAAAAATTTTCATAAAACAAGCAACTATTATAAAATTTTTCTAATAAAAAGAGAATAATAATTCTTTTTTTTAAACTTCTATGAAAATTTTCTTAAATTTTCTATTAAAAAGGTTAACTTTTCTAAAATTTTCTATAAAAAACAAATTTTGTAAAAATTTATTCGAAATATAAAATTGTTTTTAAATTTTCTATAGGAAGATAATTTTTCAAGCATTTTTTATATAAAACAAGACTTTTTTAAAAATTTTTCAAAAATTTTCTTTAGAAAGAAAGTCAATAACTAAAATAGGACAAATTTCATTTTTAATAAACAAATTATATTTTTGTTAATTTTGTATAAAAAAATCTAAAAAATTTCTGTAAAAAAGAAATGTGGTCTATGAAGAAAATAAAGAAATGTTTCATATAAAAAAGTAAACTATCGATTTAGTTTCACTTTGTGAATTCACTAAACGATGTCACCTTAACATGTTCAACTGATCATGTAAAAACTTGTTTTATATAAAAAAGTGAAACTATAGTTTTAGTTACACTTTGTGAGTCCAAAAACGATGTCATCTTATCATGTACTTGGTATGTGATCTTCACCTATGTACATAGCTCCCATATGAAATGGTCATCAAAGACCATACAGTTTTGTTATATTAAATCTTATTAATAAGTATATAATTATACTCGGATCTATTGAAATTTGAATATGTCTCACTTCCAGAAAACATCAGTATCAAGCCAATATTCAATCTGTTCATAATTGGTTGTTGCTCTGTTATAGGACCTACTTTAGTATATTGCTTTATATTGTTGGGTATTATAGAGTCGGTCTTAGTCAATATTATTTTCTTATATTCTTTGTTTCATATTTGTTACATTCTTTGTCTAAAATAAACAAGAGGTAGCAGCATATAAAACTAAATAAAAGGAAACACTAAACAGCCAAATGATTTATCTGAATAAAACACAATTTGAACAAAAAAACGCAATAAAAGTAATCGTAGTAGCCTAACAATAGTTTTACATTTAATAGTAATAGTTAGAGGAAGAGGAAGAGCTAGTAGGAAAATGTGAAAAAAGGAAACCCCAACTGTTTGGTAGCAGTTTTTAATTTGAAATCTTACTAATGAAACTATATTCCAACCGGGGGAGACTTTTAACATCTATATGAACAAATCTATAAGAATTTAAGCTTAGAAATAAAACATCTTAGAAAACCCATAAACTATAAAGTGTTTGCTGAAACAAACATACATTCAAACACGTACCTTGGCAGTAGCGGCCTAAGGACCTTAGAGGGTCATACATTTATATAAATTGTAAAATATTATTACTTTATTTACCGACCAACAAAAAATAAAATACAAAAAAAAAACTTAAATAAAAATTGTTTACAGTCGTATAGTTAGTTATAGCTAAAAGTATTAATTTTATTGCCAGCCTACTAAAATTATTATGTATTTGTATGAATGTAAAATGTAAAACGTCTACAATAAGATGGTTACTGCGTTACAACATCGTTTTATGGCTGTTTAAAATGAGCAAAAGAAAACGTTTTTTTTTATTTTTTCTAATACAAAAACTGTAAAATTTTACTTTAATGCCCCATAAAATGTTGTTTTATAGTTTGAAATTTATTATACCCACCTCAGTTCGCTGCCAGCCAGCGAAACAACCAACCACCCCCTCTCCAACAACTACTCTGCCACACACGTAATAATATTTGACTACTTTTCCCATAACAGCAGCCGTGTTACAGAACACTACTACACCACCATCTTAACCACCCAGCGATTTTAAAATAAAGCGGGTAAATGTCTTAAAAAAATATCTAAACTAACGCAACCTTTTGTAATTCGTTTCTTTTTATTATAAACTGAATGAATATATCTACAACCCTGCCACTGCTTACTTAATTTTTTTCTTTTTTTTTTTTTTGCACTGTGCTCGCTCACCTATCGAAAGCAGCACTTTTTTTTAATTTTTTTCAATTTCTTTGGAAAATAAACCTTAGGCAACACTATACTCTAAATTTGATTCTATACAAGCACACAAACAATTCAAAAATCCTACAGACATACTAGCAATAGTAGATACTTACAACAAAATATAGAAAACAGCATCTTAGAGGCACATTCAGCCAAACACACAGCCAGCGTTCTCAAAATCAGCGACGTCTGTTGGCGGCTGTGCTGCCATAGTCGTAACTTACCCCTAACGAACTGTACATAAATCGTCTTTGCACACAAAAAAATATAAACACTAATGCCAGCCAAACTGAACCAAAAAATATAGAAAAAAAAAAAAAACAAAACACACACTAACAAAAAAATAGAAATAAAAGAAATAAGAAGAACTAGAAAATTTAGTATCTACACAACAATTTTTTATTACAGCGAAGAAAAAAAATTATTTTGAAAAATAAAAAAAACTTAATGGCTGTAGTGAGAGTAGTGTTTAAAATATAAATTATCAAGGAGGAGCATTAGGGGAGGGGGTAGTATAGCATCAGGCTAAAGTAGGTAGTAGACAGAAGTTTAAGATATATAATCGTAAGATTGCTAATACTTTGTTGCATGTTTAGAAAATATTTATCTATTGGAAATTATTTATCACAAGGTTTTGTGCTTGCAAGACTTGATTGATTTTGGTAAAAGTTTTTTGACTTAAATCTTAAGCATTTTAAAGTATGTTTAGCTCTAATAGAAGAAGTAGTTCAAATAAAATCAAAATATTAATGCACAACATCAGATATAGATATTCCCTAACTTTCTATCGACAAAGTTTTTTATTCTTCCCAAAGTTGTTATTAAATCAATCATTTGCAATATTTTTATTGGACTTACGGAACGTGTATCTACTCAATTCTTAATTATACAGATTAAGGGAAAGTTCAGACACATTAAAAGTTCTCCATATGTCTCTGGTTACCCATAATCAAATGATTATATGGGTTATATAATCATTATCAATCGACTCTCTCTCTGAACTCTCTTTACAATTTAATGAAAATCCGATTACTTCATCTTTAAAGATCATTCATCCTAAAAAGACATATCACCGCTAATTCAGTGATCCAGTGTTAAATTGATCATAATATTAAACTACTTAAATGAATCCTGAATCATGCGATGAGAGCAAGATATCTAAAAATTTCCCTATATTTCTCCGACTTCGGCTTTGGCCGCTAAGTAAAGTTAAATATGTAAATGTAGAGTCTTTACAGTTAAATAAAATGGTCCTTTACAGTTTCTTAAACGTATTATACAGAGATTTACCGATGTCTTCCATTTTTGTACCAATATTCGAAACAAGACGTTACATTTTTGTGAAATTCTTAAAAAAACATAATTTACATTAGAGAATAATAAACTACCGAAGCATTATTGTCCTACTTATAGATCTTGCAAATAAGTTTCGACTCAAATCCGGCGCTGATCCAAAGGGGGAAGGAAATTTATTTTTTTAATCTATTGCCTTAGACCTCTATAGGGTTTGTTGTGTGCCGTGATTTGAACACGTGGAGTAATCCTTGACAGTAAACTATCCTGGAAGATGAACATCCAAAACAGGATAAATAAGGCTAATATAGCTATTTACTCCTGCAAGAGGGCAGTTGGTTCAAACCGGAGCGTCACCCCTAAAACTATCAACTGGATCTTCAAAGCAGTTGTTAAGCCCATACTATTTTATGGGGTTATTGTATGGTGACAGGCATTAGAAATCCCTTCTCATTGTGTAGCCATCGAAATAATGCAATCCTGAACACAGGAGCAATTAGGAGGATACCAATGAAAGCCCTGCTAAACATAATGAACTGGTTACCAGCTGACCTGATGGCGATTCAACTAGACCTCAATTCGGCAATCAGACTAAATGCGTGTAGTTCGTGGTTCGGTAGTAGAGGTATAGGGTACTCAGGAATAATTTAACACTTCGAATCCTTGCATCTTAATGTAGACTATTGCGAAACCTCACTTCGACAAACGCTTTACATCCGAGTTTTTAATGGGAATTCAGCCACGAGCCACACTCAACGGATAGAGTAACAAATGTTTTCACTGACGGCTTTTAGAGGAGTGGAAGAGTGGGTGGAGCTTTTTCATAAAAAATATTTGGAATCAAAGTGACGACTACTGTGAATATTGTAATAATGAGAAGTAAGAGGAAACAATACCTCATCTACTGTCCTACTGCCCATCATTCAATGAAAGCTGAGAACAATGTTTAGGCATATCCCAGATATCTGGATGAGATATCTGGGATATGCCTAAAGAATATTCTAAACTTTGTAAAGCAAAACGGTGGGTTTAAATCAAGAAGTAGAGATTAATAACCAAATGAATTCCTACGACTATTAGGGTAATACAACGGTATCGCTTCTTACCTAATCCTAAAACATTACACACACTTTCATTAGTTATAAAAATTTTTTAACGTCCTCATTATATTTAATACAAACACAATGAGATTAAAGAATATGTTCTTCATGTTTATAATAGAATTTATTAATGACACTACTATTTCCACTTTAAATTAAATCTTAAAATTTAATGATAATTACAATTCTAACATTAAATTCTCAACCAACTACCCAACACCTTTAAAACTCTGCCCCGAAAAAGTAAAGATTATCAACGATAGAGTAAGAGAAAATGTCCTGCGGGGAAACTTAACGGCAGTTATAATAATAATTTCAAATAGTGTGAAAGTTAGAGTAGTAGATGAATAAACCTTCCTAAACTAAGAATTTACTCCAACTCCACGACAATAAACATTTTGTATGGAAAATATAGTGTAAACTTTCTTCAATAAGAAAGTAAAAATAATATAAGAATTACAACCCATTCTCTACTTCAATAGTAAAAGCAAAACAGCAACCAAAAAAAAAAGAACAGAGTTCTTAGCTAAAAACTCGTAAATTTGAATTTTGAAAATAAGGTTTGTATGTAGATGTTGTCTTTTTTTCTGCTCCTTACCGCACTCTGCTTTCGCTAATGAAGTTTTGCTCTTCAATTTTATTTTCTATGCAACATGGTGTGTTGTAAGTAGAAATGTGTTTTGTAATACCATTAAAATAGTCGTAGTAACACTAACATAAACTAATGCCTTTAAGCAGCATTTGAACGCCGAGTTCCCTTCAAGAAGCAAATATAACAACAACAAGAAAAACGCAAACTAGGAGCACACAACTGTTAACTTAAGAAGGTTGTTGGGTTTGTAATCGTTAGTCGTTAGAATGCTAAAGTGTAATGGTGTGGAGTGGTATGGTGTAGAGCAGTGGAACACTAGTATGTATATAGTTGTAACAGTAGCAGCACATTAATCTGTAATGGCTGCGAAAAACGGGCCATTATTGTAGATTTTATTTTAAATTATTTTTTGGATATTTCTCTATGTTTATGCGAGTGTGTTTGATTGTTTGAATATAAGTTTTTCTTGTATAATCCGCAGTAAAATTTTTTTAAATGGTATTAGAATATCAATGAATGAATGAATGAATGGTTTTTATTATACTTAAATTATTGTATATTGTAGCTTAATGTTTATACAATTTTTGTGAATGATAAAGTTATTTTTAAAGTCTTGAAAACTATTTTAGAGGTTATTTTTAATTAGCAAATTTTAAAAGAGATTTGTAGGGCAGAAACTGTATACAAGCTTTAAATTGTTTAATTATGTTTTTACTTAATAAAATAAATTTCTTTTAGTCGATTCTAAGAAATTAAAATAATATTTATTAAATTGATTAATAAGGTGAAACTTTAATCTATAACAACAAGTTCAAATTCTAATTTGGTCTCAAAATTTCGCCATTACATAAGTTTGATTTATACATTTTTTGTCTGTTATGTCTTCATGAATCTTAGGGATAGATCTTAAGAAAAAATCCATTATGACCCCGACGTGATTTGAACACGCAACCTTCTGATCTGGAGTCAGACGCGCTACCGTTGAGCCACGGAGTCTATGAAATGCAAAAATAATTGCATAAATAGAAAACTGCATTTAATTAAAATGAAAGAGATAAAAAAATTTGATTAAAAATAATCACAAGTATATATGTACTGTCTTCGATCGTATTTAATACTAAGGCAAATCGTGTACATTGAAATTCTCTTATCATTTTGGTTGCAACCAACGGCAAATTTAATTCCTTCATTTCCGAAATTACTTTCGCAAAGAACATCTCAAACCTTATCGTGGATAGTGAGAGAAAGTCATGATCTTATTATAATGGCAGTTTTATATAAATGCAATAATTATTTTTAGGCAATTATTATTTGGAAATTTCGATTTCGATCACCATTCGATCCTACTATCTTTTTTCCAAAACATAATTTTTATGACCCCGACGTGATTTGAACACGCAACCTTCTGATCTGGAGTCAGACGCGCTACCGTTGCGCCACGGAGTCATATATACTATTACATTAATCCAATTGTTAAGACAAAATCGTATCTAAGTATAAAATATAGTTTTTACATTTAAGTGATCTTGTTAAAATAATGTACCAAATTTCTTTTAGAAATTTCCTTAATGGGTATAAGTATATACGTATCTTTTTATATAAGAAAAAAGTAAATTGACCCCGACGTGATTTGAACACGCAACTTTCTGATCTGGAGTCAGACGCGCTACCGTTGCGCCACGGAGTCCACAATAACTGTGTCGACAATTCAAGGATCTAAAGCATAAATAAATTAACTTAGGAAATAAATTTAAAAAGGGAAAGGAACTTTTTCATGGACAATGAAATTCATATTTAAATATCATTTTATTATTGGGATATATACCTATTTGTTCCAAAAAAACACAGTTTCTGACGCGCTACCGTTGCTCCACGGAGTCTACCAAATATACGCAAATCGAAAAGAACTTATGCGATTAAGATTTTAAAGTCAGAGAAATAATTTCAAAACTATATCAAGTTTAAACATTTTAACTTAAAACAAAATCATTGAGAAGAATAAAAAGAAACAAACAATTTTGCCAGAATATCAATGTACATACAAATCCTTTATCTTGAGAAATTCAGCTACAGTTTTTCTGTTACAATTATAAGGATATTTATTTAAATTAAATATTCCTATAAGGATGATTCAAAAATGTTTTTTCCAAAACATAATTTATATGACCCCGACGTGATTTGAACACACAACCTCCTGATCTGGAGTCAGACGCGCTACCGTTGCGCCACGGAGTCAAATAAAAAATTATGAAAACACTTAAATAATACCGTCGATAAAAAAAATTTTAAATTATTATTCAAGAAGATCTTAAATTTAAAAATATATAGTAATTAAATCGGAGAAATCACAATTCATAATGCACTCTTACTTTCTCTTTCGTTATCAAATTGCATTTTTCGTATAATTTTGTTTCTTAACATTTCTGTACAGAAATTAAGAAATGCTATCATTAAGAAGTCCTTTTGAATCAAAAAGTGCCTTCATTGACCCCGACGTGATTTGAACACGCAACCTTCTGATCTGGAGTCAGACGCGCTACCGTTGCGCCACGGAGTCTTGAGCCAACTAACCACAATTGTTAATGAAATCATTCCACTAAGCGATTTAAAAATATATATATTTAAAAAATCTAATCAGATTTAGGGTCAAATCAGAATTATGCAACTTCTGAACAGTATTTAAAATGGTGAAAAGAAATCACTTTATTAAAATAGTTTTTATTTTTAAAAAAATAATTTTCAAAAAATGAATTTCTTGACCCCGACGTGATTTGAACACGCAACCTTCTGATCTGGAGTCAGACGCGCTACCGTTGCGCCACGGAGTCCCACTAAAACAAACTAACTTCAAGGCCTTCATATATCTGAAGGCAAACTGGACCTTTTCAGATATACATATTAGTTAAACTTAAGTTAAACGTCTACACTCGGGCGTTTAAATTACAGCACTTAAGCAATTTTAAAATAAGTTATTTGGCTTAAAAGTAAATGATCTTAAAAAATAAAAAGACCTTAATTATTGACCCCGACGTGATTTGAACACGCAACCTTCTGATCTGGAGTCAGACGCGCTACCGTTGCGCCACGGAGTCTGTTAATAAATTAGTGGACAAATGTTGATTAAGTGCTTTTGTATTATTTTTATTCATTTAATTTTAATTTGTTTTGGTGGCACACATCTCAATGATGTTGGTTCGTACCCGCATGAGGTCTTAATTGACATTTAAACAATAATGACATTTAATGCAATATTATGGTGATAAATGTATTAGTTAATGCGAATGGGTATTATTTATAATTATGTATTAATATTATTTGATTGTATAAAAAAGTAAAAAAAGAATACGAATTATTGACCCCGACGTGATTTGAACACGCAACCTTCTGATCTGGAGTCAGACGCGCTACCGTTGCGCCACGGAGTCTGTTTACTTGTCGGATTTTTAGAAGTGATTTTAAATGTGTGACAATGAAAGTGATTTATTAATAGTCTTTCTCTAATAAATAAGTGCATATATATTAAAGGAATATCGGGTGTGTGAATAATGTTAAGTTATAATCTAGGAACAAGAAATGGATTACAAAAATATAAAAGATAATAATATTCATAAATGCGAACGGTGTCAAACATTTCAACTTTTTTACTGCAGAAAAATATTTCCTTAAAATAATTTAATGATCAGGAGTCAAAAAGAATATCCTGCATTAAATATTAAATTTCCTAAAAAAAACTATTAGAAAATTTTCCCCATTTTTTACCGGCAAACTTTATCAAAAGGAAAATAAAAAAAGTTCATATTAAATAATAAAACACTCATCTTTCTATTTAGTAATTTGAAATTAATATAATTATGAAAAGCATTTACAAAAGGAAAAAAACACAAACTCATTCCCTTGCAAGTACATAAATATTTTCAAAAAGAAACTCTAAAAACCATTATAATTTTCTAATATCTCATAATATTGATTTTTATTCTTTTGTTTTGTTTGCCTTCAATGCCTTCATCAGCTAGCCAGCCAGCCTCCCGTCCGCCAAAAAGGAAAATAAAATCCAACACAAAAAATATGAATCTCTTTTTTTGGGAAAAAAGGAAAAATTTTAAACTTATTATCGACAAAACTAATACATAAGCAAGTTTTTTCTGCTTTCTTTTCATTCTTCTAAGGATGAAATGAAAGCAATGAAAGAACAACAACTACAATAAGAAAAAAATCAAAATTAGTAACAAAATACAACACAAAGGCAAAGCAAAAAAAACTATAGAAGAAAAATCTTAAAAGAATAAATAAATAAAAAAAGTTAAAAAAATAAGAAGTACTACTATTACTTGTTCATGGTACTATAATCTTGAATAAGCGTGTATTGGCATCATCATGTTATTTTATTACATGTATACAAGTATTTTTACCAAAATATATTTATTCCTGTTGTATACATAAAAGACGAAACATGCACAGGAACAAAAACAACAACATCAGCCAATACCAAATGCTGTTTCAGCCATTAAGAAACTACTACCACTACAAATAAAAGCCCACACTACTACTACTGCCACGATTACAACAAGGACATTGTATAGAACCCAGCAGGCAGTAGTTAGAGTTCGTCTTTCTAATTGTATCAGGAATCTAATAAAAGCTTCATTTATGGTTGTTTTTTAGTATAAAATTTCTAAACTTTTACCCTCTTTAAATACAAAGTTCATTTTGTTTTTGTTTGGTTTTGTGTTTTTTTCATTTATGGCGAATTGTTTGCTGGTCTTTAAAGTCTAATACTACTACATACAACTACAACTACTACTATTCATTGTATTAGAGATAAGTATTTATTTCCGATTTTTTCTTTTATGTGTTGTACTTATTTTACCAACACTAAACCACTATTATATTTATAATAAAGTTTAGAAATTTTCTGCATAAAAAGTGTGTTTGTCGAAGTTAGCAGGATGTAGTTGAAATGGATTGTATTGTGGGTAGCACCGTGGGTTCTTTTGTAAAAATAAGCCATTCTGATTAATAATTTGAGTAGAAGATTTAAACTAAAACTGAACTGAACTAGAACTGAACTAGAACTGAACTAGAACTGAACTAGAACTGAACTAGAACTGAACTAGAACTGAACTAGAACTGAACTAGAACTAGAACTGAACTAGAACTGAACTAGAACTGAACTAGAACTGAACTAGAACTAAACTAGAACTGAACTAGAACTGAACTAGAACTGAACTAGAACTGAACTAGAACTGAACTAGAACTGAACTAGAACTGAACTAGAACTGAACTAGAACTAAACTAGAACTGAACTAGAACTGAACTAGAACTGAACTAGAACTGAACTAGAACTGAACTAGAACTGAACTAGAACTGAACTAGAACTGAACTAGAACTGAACTAGAACTGAACTAGAACTGAACTAGAACTAGAACTAGAACTGAACTAGAACTGAACTAGAACTGAACTAGAACTGAACTAGAACTGAACTAGAACTGAACTAGAACTGAACTAGAACTGAACTAGAACTGAACTAGAACTGAACTAGAACTGAACTAGAACTGAACTAGAACTGAACTAGAACTGAACTAGAACTGAACTAGAACTGAACTAGAACTGAACTAGAACTGAACTAGAACTGAACTAGAACTGAACTAGAACTGAACTAGAACTGAACTAGAACTGAACTAGAACTGAACTAGAACTGAACTAGAACTAAACTAGAACTGAACTAGAACTGAACTAGAACTGAACTAGAACTGAACTAGAACTGAACTAGAACTGAACTAGAACTGAATTAGAACTAGAACTGAACTAGAACTGAACTAGAACTGAACTAGAACTGAACTAGAACTGAACTAGAACTGAACTAGAACTGAACTAGAACTGAACTAGAACTGAACTAGAACTGAACTAGAAAAAAGAACTGAACTAGAACTGAACTAGAACTGAACTAGAACTGAACTAGAACTGAACTAGAACTGAACTAGAACTGAACTAGAACTGAACTAGAACTGAACTAGAACTGAACTAGAACTAGAACTAGAACTAGAACTGAACTAGAACTGAACTAGAACTGAACTAGAACTGAACTAGAACTGAACTAGAACTGAACTAGAACTGAACTAGAACTGAACTAGAACTGAACTAGAACTGAACTAGAACTGAACTAGAACTGAACTAGAACTGAACTAGAACTGAACTAGAACTGAACTAGAACTGAACTAGAACTGAACTAGAACTGAACTAGAACTGAACTAGAACTGAACTAGAACTGAACTAGAACTGAACTAGAACTGAACTAGAACTGAACTAGAACTGAACTAGAACTGAACTAGAACTGAACTAGAACTGAACTAGAACTGAACTAGAACTGAACTAGAACTGAACTAGAACTGAACTAGAACTGAACTAGAACTGAACTAGAACTGAACTAGAACTGAACTAGAACTGAACTAGAACTGAACTAGAACTGAACTAGAACTGAACTAGAACTGAACTAGAACTGAACTAGAACTGAACTAGAACTGAACTAGAACTGAACTAGAACTGAACTAGAACTGAACTAGAACTGAACTAGAACTGAACTAGAACTGAACTAGAACTGAACTAGAACTGAACTAGAACTGAACTAGAACTGAACTAGAACTGAACTAGAACTGAACTAGAACTGAACTAGAACTGAACTAGAACTGAACTAGAACTGAACTAGAACTGAACTAGAACTAGAACTGAACTAGAACTGAACTAGAACTGAACTAGAACTGAACTAGATCTAAACTAGAACTCAACTAGAACTGAACTAGAACTGAACTAGAACTGAACTAGAACTGAACTAGAACTGAACTAGAACTGAACTAGAACTGAACTAGAACTGAACTAGAACTGAACTAGAACTGAACTAGAACTGAACTAGAACTGAACTAGAACTGAACTAGAACTGAACTAGAACTGAACTAGAACTGAACTAGAACTGAACTAGAACTGAACTAGAACTGAACTAGAACTGAACTAGAACTGAACTAGAACTGAACTAGAACTGAACTAGAACTGAACTAGAACTGAACTAGAACTGAACTAGAACTGAACTAGAACTGAACTAGAACTGAACTAGAACTGAACTAGAACTGAACTAGAACTGAACTAGAACTGAACTAGAACTGAACTAGAACTGAACTAGAACTGAACTAGAACTGAACTAGAACTGAACTAGAACTGAACTAGAACTGAACTAGAACTGAACTAGAACTGAACTAGAACTGAACTAGAACTGAACTAGAACTGAACTAGAACTGAACTAGAACTGAACTAGAACTGAACTAGAACTGAACTAGAACTGAACTAGAACTGAACTAGAACTGAACTAGAACTGAACTAGAACTGAACTAGAACTGAACTAGAACTGAACTAGAACTGAACTAGAACTGAACTAGAACTGAACTAGAACTGAACTAGAACTGAACTGAACTAGAACTGAACTAGAACTGAACTAGAACTGAACTAGAACTGAACTAGAACTGAACTAGAACTGAACTAGAACTGAACTAGAACTGAACTAGAACTGAACTAGAACTGAACTAGAACTGAACTAGAACTGAACTAGAACTGAACTAGAACTGAACTAGAACTGAACTAGAACTGAACTAGAACTGAACTAGAACTGAACTAGAACTGAACTAGAACTGAACTAGAACTGAACTAGAACTGAACTAGAACTGAACTAGAACTGAACTAGAACTGAACTAGAACTGAACTAGAACTGAACTAGAACTGAACTAAAACTGAACTAGAACTTAACTAGAACTGAACTAGAACTGAACTAGAACTGAACTAGAACTGAACTAGAACTGAACTAGAACTGAACTAGAACTGAACCAGAACTGAACTAGAACTGAACTAGAACTGAACTAGAACTGAACTAGAACTGAACTAGAACTGAACTAGAACTGAACTAGAACTGAACTAGAACTGAACTAGAACTGAACTAGAACTGAACTAGAACTGAACTAGAACTGAACTAGAACTGAACTAGAACTGAACTAGAACTGAACTAGAACTGAACTAGAACTGAACTAGAACTGAACTAGAACTGAACTAGAACTGAACTAGAACTGAACTAGAACTGAACTAGAACTGAACTAGAACTGAACTAGAACTGAACTAGAACTGAACTAGAACTGAACTAGAACTGAACTAGAACTGAACTAGAACTGAACTAGAACTGAACTAGAACTGAACTAGAACTGAACTAGAACTGAACTAGAACTGAACTAGAACTGAACTAGAACTGAACTAGAACTGAACTAGAACTGAACTAGAACTGAACTAGAACTGAACTAGAACTAAACTAGAACTAAACTAGAACTAAACTAGAACTAAACTAGACTAAACTGAACTAGTCCGTGATTTAGTCTATAGTTTGCTCTATAATGTAGTCTATAGCCTATATCTAGAAAAAAAGACTGGTGCAAATATATGAACAAATATTATAATCCATAGTGTCTCATCGCAAAGAATAAATATGTAAATAGATCTTTTAGAAGTTTGTATATTTTTAAAGAAATTACATAAATATATACTTTATACTCCTTCGTATGTATATAGAGATCTTATCAACATCTAAACTCCGTATGTTGTAATGCGTTTAAAAACTAAATGCCGCTCTTCAATAATTTTTATTCACCAGATTGAATTTCTTTTCGACTCATACAGACAACAAAAAATAATTTTTATTCTATTAAAAAAATAAAATTAAAAGAAAGAGGAAAGTTTTATGTTTAGTTCATATACATATTTACATACATATAAACAAACACACATAGTCCTTATAATACTCATACTTAGACATATTTCTTCTAACACAGATAAACACACACATACAACCATGCGTACGCAAAGTATTAAAAGTAATAATAAGTAGTACCTTTATAGCACAAACTACGTTTTGAATTCATTTATTTAACATTATTTTTTTCATCGAACAAAACATAAGAAGAGTAGAAAAAAGAAGCATACTTTGCATAGACATTGAAAATGAAAAACATATATAAAATTTATTTTTTACAAAAAAGGATGCCCGTGTTACAGCCATACATATTTACACACATTCATACATATCTACATCCTTACAATATGATTTTTTTTTTTTGTTCACATATACACGCAGACGTTTACAATTATTTACTACTTGAATACTACACACATACTCTGGGTACAACTCGAGCCGTAAAGTTTAGTCATAACCCCCTAATATTTCTATACTTTTCATTTTACTTTTTTATTTTAAACTGCGGCGGCAGTATTATTTTTCAGTTTTCAGTTTTTTTAGATTTTAAAGCAGCAGCAGCAGGAACTACAACTGTGTCGCCGTTTATTGTGAAATAAAACAACAACAAAATAAAATGTATAGAAAATAAAAAATGATGTCGACAAAAAAAAATCAACCCTCAAAAGCGCGTTTTCTTTGGTATGAGTGTCATCTATTCACTCAAATCTCTCTAAACACAATATTAAAAAAATTTAAAACTAACACATATACAAAACTTCAATTTACAGTGATAGAAAAAAATTTGATACTTTGAATTTTGTTTTAAAATGTAATAGGTAAATATGACAAATGGTAAATAGCCTTTCGAGACTTCTAACATATTTTAAACCTTATTTTCTTAAGATTGGTCTGGTAACTTCACAATGTGCAACGATCCTTATACAGCATCTTTGTTTCAAATAACTTTCTTTACTTTTTGTCAGTGTAATTTAAAAAATACAAAAACTGTATTGTAGATATATAATTTTTTTCAAACATATTAGACTAAACACACCAACAATAACTACAACAGCACGCATACCAGCATCAGAAAATAATAAAAAAATAAGTTCAGATTTTTAACTGCGAACACGTAGTTAAACATTTTTTTGAAACCTGTAAACTTAGAATTCAACTACAACAAAAATAACAACGTGCACAAGTAGAAATATAGTAGACGCAGTTAACGCTGACGTCAACGTCAGCGTTCAGCATAAGAAGGCAACAACAAAAAAATATAAAAAAATCATGTAATAGATGTAGTAAATGATGAAAAATAAAAAACAGAAAATAAAATAATAAAAAATTATACAAACGAACTTACACACATTCATAAACAAAACACTAACTTATAAAAGAGATCCTTTTTTCTAATAAAAACAAACTTACATGTACTATTTACCACTACTGCTGCACTCACCGTAAGAAAAAAATTATCCAAACACACTCCTATACACTTCTTATTAGAGTAGAGTATATCACAGTAAACGACGACTATAAACCACCCTTGTGCTGGTGCTGTAGCATTTTGATTTTCTATGTTCGCGTTTTAAAGTGCAAAAAAGGAAAAGTTTTTGCTTTTTCCTCCTTTTTTAATCTTATTTTTCGCTTTTTATTATTTGTTTTTTTTATTCTTGCTTTAGTAGTAGTGTTTAGTTTCCTTTTTAGCTAATGCTTATTTTTATATCTTCACAACTTGTTACCCTTCCATCCCCACCAGTTTTGTCATACCAACCAAATCAACAGTTTTTAAAATTGAGAGACTTTAACTACGTCTACGCTTTACAACAAAAACCGCGCGCGTTAATATTACTTTACAACTATTGCCAGTATATGTGTAGAATATACGACTATGACTTCGTTTACTATTTTTAACAGAGCTTTAACGGAATGGATTTATTGTTCGAAAACTGAACATGAAGTGAACTTGAACTAAACTAGAACTGAACTGAACTGGAACTGAAATAGAACTGAACTAGAACTGAACTAGAACTGAACTAGAACTGAACTAGAACTGAACTAGAACTGAACTAGAACTGAACTAGAACTGAAC
>NC_060951.1:54607387-54733434 GCF_022045245.1 Lucilia cuprina | reverse complement strand
ACAGAACTAGAACAGAACTAGAACAGAACTAGAACAGAACTAGAACAGAACTAGAACAGAACTATAACAGAACTAAAACAGAACTAGAACAGAACTAGAACAGAACTATAACAGAACTAGAACAGAACTAGAACAGATCTAGAACAAAACCAGACCTTGAACAGAAAAATATCTTAATCAACTGAATGTCAATCTTCAATTGAACTAGGTCTACAAAAAGTACTAAATTCTCTCTAAAACCCTTATATCTATGTTTGTTAATTACACAACACATCAAGAAAAAAATATTCTAATTTTAGACAATTTGATACATTGTATTACATTTTCTCAAAAAAATCCCCTTTTAGCTCTTTTTATACTACATTTTTTCTTGCACGCAATTCTCTAGCAAAAAAATCTAAAATAAAATTAATGTCTCCTTTGGTTTTGTTTCACGTTTTGTTGTTGTTGTATTATTTTACATATAAAAAAAGCACCGAAAAAATTTTAACAACTAAAAAAATCCTACATTAAAGCAACACCGCCGACTGAGACGTCTAGGTGCTGCTTACGTTGTGCAGCTTCCCCATAAACCACCCATTTTCGTTTGAGACCTGTGACATCCATTCTACTACTATTTTTATTATTACTTGCCACTATAATTCCCTGTAAAAAAGAGGAAAAAATTGCTAAATAAGGAACGAAAAAAGTTTATTGTAATCATACCATAAAAATACAAATTTTTATATTTTTCATTATATTTTGTTTCTATTTTTATTAATTCAGCTCATCTAATGTTGTTTCTTTGATGCTGCTCATCTCTTTCTAACTCGGCAGGAGTGCTTAATAATAAAAAAGTTTTCCTATAAGAAATGGTTAAGAGCGGGATTTTTTTTCATATACAATTGGGCCACTGATTACTATTTTTATTGCTTGAGATTTTGTATTTTTTTCGGGAGAAAAAAAATCTCTTAGTTTTTTATTTTATTATTTGTGTGTATCTAAAAAATAAAATGAAAAATAATAATACAGCAAAAATGTTAGGAGCAATAGTTAAACAGAACTTTAATGTATGGTTTTGTATAAAAAAAAGTTGTTTAACGAAGTTGATAAGAAAATGGGATTTCTCTATCTCTAGTTCTAGTTCAGTTCTAGTTCAATTTTAGTTCAGTAATAGTTCAGTTCTAGTTCAGTTCTAGTTCAGTTCTAGTTCAGTTCTAGTTCAGTTCTAGTTCAGCTCTAGTTCAGTTCTAGTTCAGTCCTGTTCAGTTCTATTTCAGTTCTAGTTCAGTTCTAGTTCAGTTCTAGTTCAGTTCTAGTTCAGTTCTAGTTCAGTTCTAGTTCAGTTCTAGTTCAGTTCTAGTTCAGTTCTAGTTCAGTTCTAGTTCAGTTCTAGTTCAGTTCTAGTTCAGTTCTAGTTCAGTTCTAGTTCAGTTCTAGTTCTAGTTCAGTTCTAGTTCAGTTAGAATTAAAGATCCTTCCTCAAAGTTGCAAATGTAAAACAATTTTGAAAAAATGTTCAGAAAATAAATTAAAACAAAACTGTAAATTCCTAACAACATATGACGACAACCTGGTTCATTATATTTTAGCGCAAATTTAGAATTTTCCGAAAAAAAGACAACAAAAAAAATACGGATGAAACCCTTAAAAAACGTAAAAAATATAAAACATTTAAATTAAAAGGGATCCAAAGCAAAACTTCTAAATCCATAGAAAAAAACATGACATGAAATAACAATAAACACACCCCACCACCCACCCAATGTACTACTATTGCACAACAAAACCCTCTTTAAATTATAAACCCCTCGGTAGGCCCTCAACCCACTAATTATCTTCTAAATAAAACATATTCTAACATTATGTGAAGTAGTAGTAGTAGTAGTAATATTAGTATATACTACTCTTATTACTATGTTTGTTCGCAGCTATGTGAGTATGTGTAAATGTTTGTATTTATTTTTGTTTGTTTGTTTGTATGAGTGCCTTTAGACTAACGATGTACAAACAGTTGCCCTCAAACTTCTAATTTAGAAAATAATATATAAAAAACATTGTCGAATTCATTACTCTTTTCTTCTTTTTTGGCATTTTTTCCAGACTAAATACTGAATAGCGACGAACTACAACAACAGTAAAAAATTTGGTAAGTTGTTTTTTTTTTTGCAACATATTCTGCACATACTACCACTTACACACATAAATACATACATATTTTTATCTACTATTCTCTGTTCATATCGTGTTTAAAATACTAAAAATCTAACAACTACAACATTAACAACAATAAAACAAACTGGGTTCAAAAAAAAGAAGAAGCGACATTAAAAAAAAAAACATAGAATTTTGAAAGGACTCATTTTTTCGCGTGCGTTTATATGTGTGTATAGGATAAGTAAAGGAGGGAGTATCTGTGTGTGTAATTTGGAAATTCTCTTACAACCAGCCGCCCGCCATATACTTCTACTACACTAACCAACATCAGTCACTTACAATCAGTGTGGAAAAATTATTTAGAAACAGCAAAGGCTGTGGAAGACAAGAAAAAAATAAAGGGACTCTAAATACGAAGAATAGCACACATTTCAATGCTGTTTATTTATTTTATTTTTTTTTTTGGTAAGTTTGAAATGAAAAACAAAAAACTGAAAACGTTTGTGTAGAAAATTAGTTAAAAAATGTTTTTATTATAATGTTTGATATTACTGTTGTTGTTTGGTAGTACTAGTTGTTCTTGTTGTCGTCGTAACTTTAGTCATACGCAAATATTTTGTTGTAAGCTTAATAACATACATAAATGACAGTGATTAGGTTGGTTCAAAAAAAACTAGTTTGAAAATTTAGGACCTAAACTTTGTTTTTACAACGGGAATGGAATGTATAAGTTAGTTAGTTAGTTAGTTAGTTAGTTAGTTAGTTAGTTAGTTAGTTAGTTAGTTAGTTAGTTAGATAGTTAGTTAGTTAGTTAGTTAGTTAGTTAGTTAGTTAGTTAGTTAGTTAGTTAGTTAGTTAGTTAGTTAGTTAGGTAGGTAGTTAGTTAGTTGAAAAAAGTTGAAAAAATTTAATAAATTGACATTTGACACGCACCTGCTTTTGTGAAAAAGTTTAAGAAACAATTTGTCCTATTTATAATATCATTTGAGATCACATAATGATGTGTATTGATCTAATCATTTTTGATTATTAGATGATTATTAGATGAAAATAGTTTCTAAAAGGCTTTTATTTATTTTTAAGAACTAATTTAAACAAATTTATAAAAATATTAAGAACTAATTGTAAATTTTGGAGCCATCTACTACACATAAAGGTATATATGTATTTACTCATTTACTCACATTAAGTAATACTATTGGTAATGGTATGCAAAATATACCTATTTCTATATACAAACATATATTAAATACATATACATGTTATATTTTAATATATGTATATTTTGTATAATTTGTAAAAAGTATGTATGTATGTTATATATGAGCCTTCATATATGTGTAATTGTTCAAAATTTCAAAATGAGAGTTTATGTATTTTGGCATTAGTGGGCGGTGTTAGAAACAAAATTTCACTGTTTTTATCGTATGTGTTTTTTGTTTGTATTTGTTTGCCTTGTTGTAATTTTAATTTCCATGTTTTTTATGTTTTTGTTTTAATTCAAATATTTCACTAACAGAAGAAAGAAATTAAATGTGAAAGTAAACGCATATGAGTATGACATGACAAGAACCCCATTTACGCGAACAATAATAACAACAACAGCAGCAGCAAAGAAAACTTTTTAAACATTAACGTTATGTGTATGTGTTTTTCTTTTCCTCTATGTTTAAAAAAAAGTGCCCCCATCTCTAGTTTTTAGAATCCTTCAGCTACAGATGAGAAAACACACAAGTTTTTTGTTTTATTTTATTTTTTTTGTTTTCTCAACAATTTGTTACCTACAGACGCAAATGGCGAAAGTGAATTAGAATATCATACACACACACATACTTACACAAATAAATAAATAAATAAATAGAAATTTAGTATGTGTTGATAAATATACAAATGTGTTTGTTATGTATTTTGTTATACATATAAAAGTTAGTTTTCAAAAGTTTATTTTAACTGTTTTCGGTTATGAGGAGTAGGTTGTTTTTTATGCTGTTACGAGAAACAAATAAACATCTTCATATACATTAACAATTTGAGGCATAATTTAATTAAGACCCTGCCTTTTTTAAAACATTGTATTTGCATTAGCTTAATATTAAAGAATATTTAGGCGAACATTGGGGTGCTATTGAAAATCTTTTCCACTTCTTTATACTCTAGATAATAAAGCTGCAAAATAGCTTCTGAAATATTATTACTAATACAAAATCCTAATGTTTATGTATATGTATTAACAATTTAACCTATTTTTTAACAATGAACTATTTTTAGTGTTCCGAAATCAAGTACAAAACGAAGTCAAATCAAGACTTGGACTTCAAAAATTAGATCAATTGGACTTCAAAAAGTTTTAATAAGAGCTTAAATTGAGAATTTCTGACCTAGATTGTTCCATACTCGAATCAAGTATTTTGTAGGTACCCAGCAAAATCTTTACTTACTCGGTAAGTAGGCAAGTAATATTGGAGAAAAGTGTAAGTAGTTTCTTTTTGGGTGAATAACTACTTATTTTTGTTCGAAGATGTCCAAAAAATAACTGGTTACCAATCTCATTACGCGACTTTTCCGTATTTAAAACTGGGTTATCAGTTATTTCTTATGTTTGCTAGTCTATTCTCTTATTCAATGCCCCATTAAAACGTAATTTTATCATTATATGTGGAATGGTTTCAATACAAATGTAAATATCAACATTTCTTTAAAAAACTTCAAAAATTGACTACGGTTAGAAACACTATCTAATTCCTTATTGGACATACGCTATCGACAATTTATGTTATTGATAACGAGAACTCATTACCAAGTAATATATGAAATAACTACATTACCTTTAAATTTAAAGTTTCTTTAACTAATCGAATGGGCCATCTATTAAAAA
The DNA here is from genome assembly GCF_022045245.1 of Lucilia cuprina. Lineage (NCBI taxonomy): Eukaryota > Metazoa > Arthropoda > Insecta > Diptera > Calliphoridae > Lucilia > Lucilia cuprina. Next base: position 54,728,423 of record NC_060951.1, on the reverse strand, counting down.
AGTATTGATATTCTCATAGCAATGTCCATTCGTCTGTATTTTTAATTTGTCAGAAATATTTTCTATCGACGAAGTTGGCTGTAAAATCGCACAGCATTTAATTTACATAGTTCCCATATTTTTCTGTTTTTCTTTGGTATTTTTTAAACTTTTAAAACTTTCGAATAAAATCATTAAAATTGGATGAGAAATAATCTAAGCGGTACTTTTGCACAAATGATTCAAATTGATTTTCACTAAAAATTTTATTAAAATTACTTTTCATTCAAAAATAGACTTTTCATTTAATATTTAAAATAAAAAAAAATTTACGCAAAAATCATTAATAATCCTTAAAAACAAACATTAATTTAATCAAGAGATCGTTCCAGAAACTGTAGGAATTACAAAAGTAACATAAAATGTATGTGTGATTGATTTAAAAAACATCCAATTATTATTTTGAAAATACACCGTTATAATTTTGAAAATACATCGTTGTCAACACATGTTGTCATTTCAATTACGCTTTGTGTCTGTGACTTCAACAATGCAAAGTTATACATGTTTGTTAAACATCGTGTATTTTAAATATTTTTGTTTTTGATTTGAAAACTATCCGAACATACATTGACAACGGACGTTGTTGAACAATTATAAGGACCAGACGCCTTTTTTCTGTATACATACATAAATATGTAGCTTTTTTGACTCTGTAATAATATGGAGAAGTAAACATAAACTGAATATAATGTATTAAACTCTAATCGCTATCAAATCTGTATCAACTTTTAACCATTCGCAAGTTACAACTTCATTTAACCATAAACTTAATAGCAAATAAACTGTCTTACAATTAAAACAAACATTTTCTTAAATACTACTTACAATAACAACAACAACAATAAACAGAACTTATCCAAGTTGCTTAAATCAATTTTCCCCCACAAAAAGAAAGAAATCATTATTTTCTTAACTAATACTCTGTTGTATATCAACAAGCTGACAGAATGAAAAGAAAATCAATCGTCTTGTAGCCCACATACCGCCCAAACCAAAGACATTTCATTTTGTCTCTTAAATACTTGTAGTGACCAAATAAAAAAATTATAAAAATAATAATAAAATAAAAGTATGTAGTCACAATAATGACTTTATATTCCTAGTTTTGTAACACATATTTTTAGCCAGACAAGAAAAAAAAAACACATGAAAATAAGGAATAAAGAAGAAAATTCAAACAACACACATTTACCACTTATTACTACATGTAGTATGTGCCACATACTGATTGTGTGCCACACATATTAAGGCTACTTGCAGCATATTTAAGAAGGCAGCATATATACAGAGGAGACACATTCTCACAACTTTACAGATTGATGTTGATAATCACAATAATTGAGTTGATGATAATGATGGTTGTAACAGTAACAATGATAATAATCGTGAAGATAATGATAATGTTCAACATTTCTTACATTACTTTTTTTATTATTTCTTTATACTACATACAGATGTACATATATATTTTTTTGTTCTTGTAAGTATATATTGTCTTTTCACTAGCCGGACAAATGACCTTCGTGACGTGATGTGTTATTATGATGACGATGATGATGATGGTAAAGGAAGAAAAAAAATTCCCAACTACAAAGAACACATTTCATAAAACTACTACAATAAAAAAACTTAAAAAATAAGGCAATAACAGTAAAAATCTAAAATAGAGAGAGAGAGGAAAACGAACTGTAAAACTATTCTTAGGTAAATATGGGTGTCTGTATGTGTAGGGACTTTTTAGAGCTTTGCACTATGTGTCTAAAATAGAGATTATTAAGAATAAAATTATTCCAATGGAAGCTCAAAGTTTTCCTCGCGTATCTAATAAAATTATACAGTCCCGATGTAATATATCCGAAAGCCTTAATTTTTCGAGATTATGTTTCATGACACAAATCTCACAAATTTCTACTTCTAACTATCCACATTGTTCCGTTTTACAAATTAGATTTATGCTCACCCCGACTATGACAAAAACTTAGAATCCTTTGCAAACATAATTAAATATTTAACATAGTTTTTAAAATTCTCTATGTTGAAAACAAAAATCACAACCAAGAAAATATGCTAAAGAAATAGTCTCCCAAAACTAGGCAACACTACAGCTTTAACAATAAAATAACCACATTTTGTTCCAAAGAAAAAAAATTTCATTCTTAATTATGTAAAGTTATGCAATATTAATTTCGCCAAATAATTAAAATAAAAATCTTTGGTCCAGTGTGCCACATTAACTCTACGGCATGAGTTTGTTTCAGTCAGTCTGTCGTTCTGTCTGCCTGTATGTATGCCGTAGTGTACGTATGTTGAATGTCTGAACAGGTCCTTCTTGTGAACACGTTGAAAGACATTTTTGTTATTGTACAATTTTTCACATTTCCAATCTTCTTCTTCTTTAAATTTGGCTTTTCAAGGTTCTGTTTGCACCAAAACACACTTTGATTGTTTGTATATGAGTGTTTTTGCAAAAAAGGACTTGTTGTACACTCACAGTGGCATTTTTCACAAAAACCAAACCAATATAAACTGTATATTGAGAGTACGTTTTTCTTCTGCTTGATTTTTTCCTTCTGTTCCATTCTTGGGAGCATTGTGTTTTTTTCTTCAATTTTTACTACTCTTAACAGGATAAGAGTACAAACAAATACCGATTTTTATTTCATATAATTTTTGTACTTTTTTTTGTTTGCCGGTATCCTAGAGCGAGTAACTGAAGAGAGAGAGGAGCTAGTAGACATTAAAGAAGAAGAGGAATAACAACTAAATATAAAAGAAAATTGTGCCAAACATTTCGGTAAAGAAAAGCACAGACACACACATATAATACTAAGAAAAGGAAAATCTAAAAGAAAAATACACGCGGCCACGTTGCACAAACAAACACTTACACTTCTACGTACACAGAGATGCTGTATTCTTACAGAGATGCTTGTAAAAATGTCTTGGCTCCTTTGTCCTTTTTTTCTTCTGTGTATGTGTGTACATTTTCATTCATTTCGCTTATTTTACTTTTGTAAATACAAGTGTTTGTGTGTTTCTATGTGTGTGTGTGGGTCTAAAGTCTGTGAATTTTTCCTTATTGTTTTTACTATACATTTTTATTTCTATTTGTGCTTTTGACTCTACTGGTGGGTTGTTTTCTTGATGATTATGGCGACGATAATGGTGATTGCAATGGTTTTGATGGCGTTGAAAATAAAGATTGCGTGAAGCTGATTTTTTTCAGACTTGTTGTTTTTGTTTGCTTTCTTTATTTTGCAGAATCGTTTTCGTCTGTAAGTCGTTTGTCTATCTAATGGTCGTCATCTACATTTACAGGACTATAGACTGTTGATTTTATTATATATTTTCTCTATCATTTTTCTTTAACACACAAAAGTTGAGCAACAAAAAAAACATTAGAATTTTTGGTCGTTTTTGTTATTGCTGCTATTATTACTTCGTTCTGTTTTGTAGTTGTTGTATTGACACGCTGTTGCTTTTCGCAAAAATTTTGTTATAAGGAAGTTATCCCTTAATGTGGACATTGGAATTTTTATTTTGTTTTTGTTACATTACAGAACAGTGAGGAGATTATAAAGTTAGATTTAGGGTTTAAAGTTGTGGAAGAATTTTTAAAAAATAAAAGTAGTGTTTTCTTAAAGTTGTATAAGGATAATTGCTTCACAAAAAAGGTTGAAAGCTTTAGTCTGATCTCAGCCTAAAAACATGCAATAGTTTTTTCACTCTCTTTTGCTTAAATGTTAAATTTGTGCTGGGAAATAAACTGCTTTTTTAAGTGCTTACTTGTAATAGCTTTGTGAGAATAAAGCATTGTACACAGCTTTGTATACCGATCTCGCAATTGATTCAATGTCCAGTAATTACCGTATATCCCCATATCCTTCATTGACGAGATGTGGTTTGACGTTCTGTATAACTGAGATGAATTATACCAAAGTATTTTATGAACTGCGGAAAGAAGAAATGATCTGGATGCTCATGGAAAAATATTTAAGATATTTAACACTAAACACTGAGTTGAATGATCGCAGCAGAGATTGACGAAAAAATTAAATTGAAGATCTTGACGTTACATTATGGGAGAGAGTAGTGAATTTAATAGGAATTTTAATTTATAATTTTGTAATGTTGGAACATTAATAATCTTCTATTCTTTCGATAATTAATCAGGATCACCATTGAATGAAGGACCTGATCCTAAACTGTAAATCATTGCATGTTCATTACGATCAGCATTAAGAAAAAAACAGAATTTAAACTCACGAACTCTTTTTAAAATAGATAGTGACCACGTAAGTCCACAAGGACCACGTATCTAGTAAATTTAGTCAATTCGAACTTTACATTACTATTGCAGAGATAAAAAGATCGAGGCGACAACTGTCCATATCATGGGATGTCTCAACTGACACCTCCATTGATCATTTCTGGATATAAGAGTGATTTACATTGATTAGATCTTGACTTGAAACTGCCTCTCTATATATTAGATCATGTCATCTGAGAATAGATCTGAGTTACTTTTCTATTACTTTGGTCAATCCTAACATGTCAATGCTGAAAAGTTGAAGCAGTAATCAGGTTTTTTTAGTGCTTAGTGTTCTAGTCTGTTAGACCAAAGGTAGTGGGTAACTAAATAAAAAAACATTGCCTAGTTTTAGGTGCATAAATAGTTTTTCAATTTTTCTCATAAAAATCTTTTTCCTTTGGCTTTCTTCCCCATTTTTCAAACTTTTGTTTGTTGTTGTCATTACTATTATATTTTTTTTATTTGTACGTTTTATTTTATTTCTTGCTTAGTTTATTCTCTATAGTTTTAGTTAAAGTGAAAAAAAGAAGTTAACGTTAACTTTGGCATTAAAAAGGACCCTCTAAAAAGATTGATATTAGATGGCCCACAACTCATCCTTTACTATTACTAACTAACAGTCTCTACTAACTGCTGTTACTCATACTTAAAAAAATTAAATTAAACTTTTTGAAGGAACAGTTAGACTGGTTTTGAGACTCCCAAATAAGGACGATGCTGTAAGTGTTTGTGTGTATGAATGGCTGTAAGTGTTTGTGTGAAGGCCACATTAACATTAAAAACCAACACAATATAAAAAATAAGAAAATCGCCAAAATAATCTTATAACAGTTAGTAACTGTTTGGACGTCGCCGGCTATTGTTCGTTATAATAAGAATTATTTATTTTAAAGAAAAAGGACTTTTGAGTGTTAATGTAAAGAAAAACAAACAAAAACGAGAAATGAGGGAATGAAGAGCGTGTTAAAGTTACAAATTTAAAATTTTAAAAATATTTTTTGTTTTTGATTTTGTTAAAGCTTGTGAAGATTTTTTGTTTACAAAATGAAAATAATAAAGTAAGAAAAGTTTAAAATTGCTTTAAAATAAAGAAAATTAAAAAATTTTCTTAAAGAAAAATTTAAGAAATTAACAAAATTTCTAAAGTTAAAGAAAATGGATGCTGAAGAATTTGAAAATTAATAAAGTTTTATATTTTTGTAGTTGTCATTTTTTGTATTAAAAAGAGTGCGTACAAAAGTGTACATATGTATGTGTGTGTGAGTCTATGAGTGTTGACTGATTTCTTTTTTTATTTAAATTCTTTTAATATCCTGTTAAAAATTTTTGTGATTCATTTTGTTGTTGTTATTGTATTTGCATATGTGTAAGCATTAACTATTTAACACACACACTAACTTAATGTACATATGAAGGTATGGAGACACATGTATGTACTATATAGAGCAAGGGAGAGCGAAACAATGAGAGTAAAATTATTATTATCATCATGCTCTTTCCTTTACGAACCTATTAAACAAAAACAGAAAAAAATAATAATAAAAATAAAAGCAACTACAACATCAAATATAAAACCCAAACATAAAAATAAAATTAAAATTAAAAAAGCGCTTTATTGTACCCAAAAAAAGCAAAAAAAAAACAATAAAACAAGAACAAAATATACGGGGAGAATTATTATCCTTTTTTCGGTTGGTTATTTTTATTTTCTACTTGTCTTTTTCGCCGCAACGTTAACACCAACAACTCTAATAAACACATACACACGCAGATACAAACAAACAATTACCCCCTTTTTTACTCACACCTTTCGGCACTTACTGTTGCAGAGCATTTCCCCTTTTTTATGAAAAAATCCTAGTTGCGGCAAGAGGAAAGAGAGCAAGAGCTTTTTCGCCTTGTTTATAAACAAACACACACATACACACTCTCAGCACGAAGGGGATGTTGTTTCTAGCATTTGGGGGTTGTTAATGGTGTTTCCTCTGCTATTTTGCAATGTGTTTGCTCTTCTTGTTTTTTAACTTGTTGTAATTTTTTTTGTTTTGCTTTTTTTAAATAGACAGAAGGATTTTTTAGCTTTTTTTAAACTCACATCCTCTTTTCCCTTTTTGTGTTTTATGTGTTTTTTTTAAAGTTGCTGTTGTATTTGTTGTTGTAGTGATTGCTTTTGCTACAAATAAAGGAGAGTTTTGTTTTGGTTGTGCACTAAACAAAACAGTGAAGAGACACAGCGAGTTGGTTTAAGGGAGGCTGTTGTTGGTTTGGTGGGTGTTTGGGTTGCTGCTAGTGCTCTGTGTATGTAGATTTGTTTGGTTAGTTGGTAGTTTTGGTGAAGCATTACTTTTTTTAATGGTTTGTTTGAAATTTCGCGACAGCGATGCTGGCAGCTACGTCAAAGTGTAATAGAAAAAAATAGGAATTTTAAAATTAACAGCAAAAACAATGTACAACAACCATGATTAGCGCAAAACACTTTCAGTTGCCGCCGTAGAAAGTTGTAACGAGTTCCGCGTAACAAAACTATATCTTATTTTATATTAACTTAGAAAAAATAAAACAAAATTAAAGAAAACACACAAAAACTCTAAGAAATAACAAAAACAAATAACGGTCAATTGTATTGAAAAAATAATAACAATAATAAGAAAAAAAACACAAACATTTTAAATCAAAAACACGTGAGAATCTAACAAAAAACAGAAAATTTTTCCTTCGTTTCAAACACACACACAACGACTATAAAGATGTGTGTTGTGATCAACAACATTTGTGAGTAAAACTAAGAAAAAAGGACCATCAACCAAAGAGTAAGAGAGTCCTTTAAGGTGGATTTTTCTGTTTTGTGTTCTCAGGTTTTTATATCAGTTTTTTCTATTGATGTAACATCATTTTACTCTGTTACCAAAACAAACTTGTTAAGCTCCTGTATGTGAAGGTGTGTGAGAGTGTATAACTGTTATTGTATATGTATGTCTGACGTGTTGTTGGTTTGATTTTACAACATTTCATTTCAATTATAAAAAAATGTTACATTAGGATACGGTGTTTTTGCTTCTATGTCTTTGTATGTGTGTCGTTTATGTTTAGTCTCTGACAAGTCGCAAGTTTAGTTTAGTCCTTAAAACCGTGTCCTGCTGTTCGGTAACACACATACCATTAAATTAATAACAACAAATATTCTATACGTTTATAATTTCTAGACAACATTAGTTGCTGTTTGTTGCTGGGTAAGTGCGCGCGTGTAATACGGACAAAAAAAACGATTTAAATTTCAAAAATTAAAATAAATATATAATTCCAAATCTTAACATAACACAAAAAACCAACAACAACAAATAAAAGTTACCCATTTCAAAAAAACAAAAACTTAGAAAATTTTTAACAATTTCTAGAAATTATTTTAAAAACGTCAACAAAATTTCTTAAAAAAAAAAATATTTTATTTTTAAAAACAAAAAACGTAACAAAAGTGCAATATTTTTTCTAAAACAAATCTAAGTTACAAAACCTGTTTAAAAGTGGAAATAATTTAAAAAAATAAGTTTTACTCAAGAAACACATACATCTATAATTTAACATTAAACAAAAATAACTTCAGTTTAGAACAAAAAATCCAATTCTCATAAACCCCTCAATGGGTTTAACTTAAAAAAACCGGACTTTATAAATAATTTCATAATTTTTATTAAAATTAAGGTAAGTTTACTAATATAATTCCTAAAAATAAAAGTTAAAATATTTATTAATTCTATAATTAGGGGAAAATTACAAGAATTTGTTTACAAAATTTTTAAATAAAAAACAGGTGTTGTGTAGTCATCAACATTTGATAATAGAATCAGAAGTTTCTATTCGAATTATGAAATTTGCTTTTTTTTATTAACGTTAAAAATATTTTTTTTTAATCAAACATAGATTAAATTTTTGAAAAATACTTTCAAAGTGATGAATTAAAAATAAAATATACATACACATATATATCAAAATTTCAGAAATAGCTCTTCGTTTGTAAAGGCTTGTGAAATAAGGAAATTAAAAAAAATATTCACCCAAACTTTTGCTTCTTTTGTTCTAAAGAAAATCCACCCAAACACCTAACAAATACTGCAGATATGATCAGGAGAATAAAATGTGATTAGTTAAATTGAATAATTCTATTAACACTAAGTTCCTGCTTATATTAAATGACCTCAAAGATTTAGGACTTCCTGAATTCTTTTTACTTCATTTTTAAAAATCAAACTAACTTTAAATGCCTTAATTGGCAAATAGATTATGTGCAATGTAAAGTGTAATAAAAGATTCATATTAGAAAATTCTTAAGCTGTTACTTTTCTTATTGGAATTATTTTGTTCTTCTTTTATTTCTATTTACGACAACAATATTCATATGTGAGTCTAAATGTTTAGGAATTATCAAATACTTGTCACCTTAAAACAACGTGGAATATTTATGAGTCTCTTGTTTGACAGATAGATTAACTGTCTAAAATGTTATATGAAAAATAGTTAAATAATTTTTGTGTTTTTTACAGCATACTTCTTTTAATTGTTATTTAAGAGAAAAATATCTTTATATTAAAATTTTATAAAAGATTTTTTTACCATACAATTACTAAAACAAAGTGGAGATAATTATTTTACCTAATAAATCATCATTTTAATTATTTTAATTATTCTAAAAAGTGAACTTAACCTATTTGTCAAATAATGTTAAAATATCTTTAACTTTATGTATTGAACATCAGATCAAGCATAAAAGAGATCTCAAGAAAACTTTTGCCTATCACTTTAAAAAAAATTTTACTTTTAGGATCAGATCGTAAATAAGTTTAACTATTGACAGAGAGTGAAAACTCGTTGACTGGTTTTATTTATTAATACACTTTAAAACAGGCATCAATAGAGAATACGAAATAAGCTCTCTGATGAGTTTGTTTATATGTATGTGTAAGCCCCCGATAATTATGCATAAAAGTAAAACAGTTTCTATTTCCAGTTTATTCTTTTATTTTAAAATGAAAAATCAGATGATAAATTAGTTAAAGTTTTGACAGAGTGCAAAGACTCTCTGGATTTATATTCCGATACATGTGCTTTTGATCTCATAATATAACTTTTTTTAAATTTAAAAATCCGTCTCTTTATAAAAAAAAATTTAAAATAGACTTCGGCATTAAACAATGAGCTCTCTGACTAGTTTAATATATTTTTAATACTAGTGTGTGAAGCTTGCAAGAAAGCTCTTTGCCTACTTCTGTTTTTAAATTAAATTTTATTTCTTGGTGGAGTGCTCATTAGAAAGCTTTCTGACTATCTTATCTATTAATTTATTTACTTCCTTCTGTACATTTTTAAAAATACTTTGAAAATTTTTAGATAGAAATTGTTATATTTTCATTGTTTTCAATTAAGGGTCCTGATAAGGAAATACTTATTTCAAACTAAAAAGTACTAGCTCGATTTCTGCTTTGGCTATATATGTTCTAAAACTAGATTAGGTATCGGCAGAGTGATAAATAGTTCTCTTTTTAGTTTTGTTTGCCTTACAAGTACAAGAGAGCTCATAGGAAAACTGTCTCCCTATGGAGGAGTTTGTTAGTCCAAAGACAACTTTTTTTGACTAAAGGAAGTACATATTGTATATTTTTAGATAGAAATTGGCTTTTGAAAATTTTATAGAATAGTTAAGAATAAAATTTATAGTTTAATATTTACTTTAGGTTGATAATTATATTTATTTTTTAATTTAACATTTGTAAAATAACAAGAAAGATTTTGCAAAATTTACAATGTGATTTTAACGTTCCTGTACATATATTGTTACATCTTTCCCAATAAATGGGGGAATTTTGGCCACCTAGTTTTCCTACAAACAATTTGCTTTTTCCCCCAACTCCCATTAAATTACTTAATTTATAGTATTTTTTACAAATTAGTTAAAAAATATATATGTAGGTATAAGTAATTCTAGGAAAACATTTAATTTAGCTATAAATAAAAACACAATGCATTAGTATTATTATTATTTTATTAATTCCTAAAACGCAATTTCCCATGAAATAAATCTAGAGAAAAAACCCCATTTTTTAAATATAAACATTTAGGCTAAAAAATTAACAAAAAAAAACAATAATAATAATATTCGCCATGATATTAGTGCAACATTTAAAAAAGTGTGTTTTGTAAATTAACAATACTTTTTTTCAGATTTCTTAAAAAAACAAATGTAAATAAGACAAATAAACAAGATTGTTTAAGGAAATTAACCAAAAAAAAATTAAATTTTTAAATAATAAAAAACCAGAAATATCCAACAATAAACACTAGAAAATCTTGTACAGTAACTTTAAAAAGTAAACAATAGGCATGAGGATTTTTATAATCTAACGATTTTGAAAAGAAGTGGGTTTGGAGGGGCTGGCAGACAGATCAATATAATATTTCTTGTACAGCCTATTTTTACAAAATAAATAATGTTTTTTTAAAATATTAAATACTAATGCATTATCTTTTAAAGAGACACTCAAATAAAAATATTTAAAAATATTCTTATTTGTTGAGTATTAATATTTTTTGCTTGAAAGACATAAAAAAAACAATCAAGAGAACCTCTAAAAATCAACAAAATTATTATCAAACTCAGTAAAAAAGTCAATGATCTTAACAGCAACAAAATTTATTTTAAAAATGTGTTGTTTTATATATATTTATTACATATAAAAATTTTAAACAGTCTTACTATTTTTGTTAGTATGAGTGCATAAAATGTGTGTTTTTATATGCATATAAAATATATTATTAATATAAAATATTATTTTATAAAATTTTTGTGTAAAAATACCACAAGGACACTCACTTGCCATGTATGTAACCTGTTTTCATTAAAAGATCATTGGAAATATATATTTAAATTGAAATTGTGACTAATAGTCAATATTTTAATACACAAAATTTTATAATTTATTGCACAAACCAACTTTTTTTTTAAAAAAGCAATAAACTTGTAAATTTGGTTTTTACTAGTTTTATTAAAAAAAAATTGTCAAAAAATTGAAATCCTACATTTTAGAAAGATTAGTTATTTTAAAAAAGTATCACAAAGTGAATTTACTTTCTGTAGATGTGATGTTTAAAAACTTCAGAAGAAGCGAAAATAATTCTATTATTTCAGTGTTGAAGACATATTTTTTTTGTTCTTACATAAAATGCGTCTATTTCTCTTATTAATGTTAAAATTATGACTTTACAAGTTATGAATTTGGAATCAAATAAAAAGGACTCCCTCCTATGTCAAACCGGTGTTAAAACGAACACTTCTTCATTTTCATTACTTTCTAGAGTTCGTTTCTTTGGAAGTACTTTTTTGCCGGGTGTATGAGATAGGTTTGTGTCTTTGATAAAATAAACTTAGTGCCGATTCAGAAACTTAGAAGGGAACGAATGAAATTATTATCAATATTAGCTAGTCTCCTATTAACTCTTAAAATCAATGTTTCTTAACTCTTAAGACAATAAAATACCACCAGACATTGAGATAATGGGGGTAGGATTAGCCAATTCATCAAACTAATTAAAACTGTTAAAAGTTGATTTTTTTGGAAAATATAATTGAAACTAAAAAAAAACATTTTCAATAGCAAAATTTCCAAAACGGTATCCAAATACTATGAGACGCAAGCATAATCAAAACTTAAATTATTTAGTGACTGTCGGTGTTTATTATTTCCTAGAAGTGTTTGACTATTGAAAGACAGTTATGAGTGACAAACAAGCCTGTAGATTATCCAACTGTTTTGAAATTTGTGTCAAAAATTTTGTAAAGAAACACTGGGTTATATCACAGCTACTTATGGACTCATTAATTTGATTTGTAAAGGTAAAATTCTTCATCTTACACAATAAGACCTTAAAATAAAAGCTTACTAAAAAAATATCTTCAAAAAGGTTCATAGTATACGATCTAGGAAAGGTCTCATGAATGGCATTTAGATGATCAGTTGATTTTAAAATAGGCACCGGCAGATAGTGACAAGAAAGCTTTCTGATCGGTGATGTTTGTATGAAAGAGCTTACGTGTTAGTGGAGAGAGAAACCTTAGAATAACTCCCATAAATGTTATTTGGGATTATCTGTTGACTTTAAACAGGCATCTAAATTAGTAGTGAAAATATGGAAAATATATATTTAAATAAAAGTTTAAAAATACTTAGATAGAAAATTACATCAGAAATCGACAGAGAGTAATAATTGTGCTCTCCAGCTGGATTACAAGCGTAAGAGAGCCCACAAGAACCATTTCAGCTTAAATCTCAATTATAAGTATAAGTGTAGTGTTTGAAAATATTTATTTATAATTTGTATCGTTTTGTACCTGTAGTAAGGTCTTGAGATTAAATGTATTTGAAAAGATGTATTAGAATCTGAATGATGTATTAGAGATCAACTTTTTTAGATTGATATAACAAAAATAAGCTTATATTTTAAGGATCAATAAAGACCTTTTGGTAAGCTTTTTGTAGACAAAACGATAATGATTAGCTAGTTCATAAGTAAAAGAAACTTTTAATTTAATTAAGACTTCAAATGAAAGTTGAAAACTCGATGTTCTAACCGGATATAACAAATTTCAATTTAATTTCAATTTTGTGCAATATTTCTTTAAAGTGACATTTATATTGAAAAATTAAAAACCAATTTTTTAAGATTTATTTTACTTATATTAACAATTTTACATGCATATACATATAATGATCATTAAAACATCAAGCAATAACCTTTTATTTTTTACGGAATCTGTAACAAAGACCTTTACAAAATTTTTACGTACATGGTTACTATGTACATATATAAAAAGTACAAAGAAAGAGAAAGTTTACTTTACTTTTTATACAAAATTATATAATTCTTTCTCTCTCTCTTTCTTTTTCTGGCGATCTGCTTAAAATTTTTAAGAGAGTTTTTTTTTAACTAACAGAAAAACACTGCAATTCTAAAATTGATCCATAAAATTGCATATAACCTTAAAATACATAAAACCCGAATCAAGTTTAAGTTAAATTTTAGAAGTAGGAGAATGCAGCAAAAAAAAAAAAAAAAGAAACAAGAGTAAAATTATTAAGAAGAGAAGGATAAAACATAAAAAGAAAAACGCAAACAGCAACAACAACATAATAATAAAAACTGAGTCAAATTTTAAAACCCGGTTCAAGTGCGTTGCATTTTAAGAGGGTCTCTTGTAAAAAGAACTTAAAATAAAATATTAATAAAAAATATACAAAAAAGAAGAGAGTTGAGTTAATTTTGGTGATGTTGTTGGTTTTTATCAAAAAATAAAAAAATACGAAAACAACAAAAACAAATTAGTATAACATTTCCCTGTTTTAAGTAATAACACACATGAACAATGTTTGTATGTACCTTGTAACACACTTCTAAAAAATTGTATATAGTAAAACAACAACTACAACAATAACGACATTTGAATAAACAAAAATTGAGTATAAAACCATAACCAAAAAAAAATTACAGTATTTTTAAATTTTTAACAAAATTTTGGCAATGTATGCGAAAATTTGAAATGACAATAAGAAGTCCCATATAATTATGGAACGCTGCTGCTAAGTGTACGCTGACATTGACGCTAGCAACAACAATAACATTAGTTAGTCTGTCTACTCATTCATTGAGACGTTAACGTCACAACAAAAGCTGCATATACTACGTTCACACTCATCGTGTCGTCTATGCACGGGATGGCTTCTCACACCAAAGAACTTTAGACAAAACGTCCAACCACTAGCGCTACTGATACCGACTAAATATTGCCTGGCTGCCTGCCCTATAACTTGAATGACTGACTAACTGAATGCAAGCGCATTTCTTTATTTTATTTTTGTTGTTTTTATTGTATGTGTAAATTTCGTACTCTGTCAACGTTGACTGATGTGAACGTTTTTTTTTTTTTCTTTTGCATTTTTTCTCTACTAAAATTTTATATTATTACGGTATGATAGTAATAATGACGCTTTTGCTGCTGCCCTGACAGCAACGTCTAAAAAATATATAAACATATATGTTACAAACAATAATATGCCAAATTATACTCAACAAAAACAACAAATACAACACCAAGTCTCGTAAAGAGAATTACTCTACTCCAAAAAAAAAAAAAAAATTAAAACACACAAAAATACCACACAGGGTATTTCTCTGATTCAATTGGACATAAACTGCACATTTTTCAATTCAGTTGAATTTTTTAATTCGATCAGTAAAGGTTCAAAATTAAAACAACAACAAAAGATTTTGCTATTGGATTTACATCAAAATCAACAATCAAAAATTGCAGCAGAAAAGCCGAAAAGAAAAAAATTAGAAACACACGCTTTTTACAAAAAAAAAAAACCAAAAACTACCTCATTATTGGAATTTTTTTTAGAAAATTTTCTAAGTTTTATAAAAAAAATGAAAATTTTCAAGTTTTACCATAAAATTCCAATAAAAATATAAAGAAAAAAAACTTTATTAGAAAACAACAAAAAACACTTTTGTTAAGTGCTGGAAAATTTTACAAAAAAAAAAAACAAAAAACAAATTCACAGTTATAAAAAAACACTTTTGACAAGTGTAATGAATAATTTTTAAAATCATTATAAAAAATAATAAATAACTGTTTAAATTAGACACTTTTTAAATAAGTGCAAGAAAAAAATTAAAAAAAAATTGGCTAACAAAATCTTTGATAGAATTTGTTGACGATCAAGAAATGTTGACGTTTCATATAAAACTTTTGAGAAATATTTAAGAAAAACTTTTTTCAAAATGTGTTTAGTAAAACTAAAAAATCGCTAATTATAAAAACAAACTTTTAAAGGAAAAAGCAAGTAAGTTATATTTTTTTAAACTAAAAAGCTTTAACAAATTAAAAAAAAAAAAGTTTAGAAAAAAAACTAAGTTTAAAAAATACTAATAAAAAGTTTTTAAAAATTAAAAAAAAAAAATATTAGAAAATAAAAATATAAGAAGTGCAACAAATTTATCAAAAATATTAAATAAATATATATAAAAACATTTAAATTTAAAAAATATTTTAACTTAAAGCATTTTTAAAGAAAAAAGATCGTTTTTTAATTTCTTTAACAAGGAATTGTGCGATCAAACAATTTCAAAAAAAAAATTATTAAAATTTACAAATATTTTAACTTTAAGCTTTTTACAAGCAAAAAACCGTTTCTTTGTTTTCTCCTACAAGTTCTTCAAAAAGTGATCGTGAGATCAAACATTACCAGCATGAAGGACCTATTGCTTTGACCTTCGTCAAAAATGGCGCCAAATGCAATTGATATAAAAAAGGGTATTAAAAAAAAGGTATCCGAATTTTAACAAAAATTTATATATTGCATAGTTCCTCCTCTTAAAAGTTAAAGTTTTTTTTACCTCTTTATATAAAACTACTTAAATACGATTTATATTTCTATTTAAAACACTAATCAATGTATTTGCTAACGCGTTACTAGCACAGGCTTGGATTTATGGGGGGAAGGGAAATACCACAACTAAAAAAATCTATAAAAACCAGACAATATGTAGAAGTCATTAAAAACTATTATGTTAGGTAAGTAATTACTATTGAAAGTCATATCCTCGTTTTTACTGGGCTTCTAATGTCTATTTTACATGTAAAGTTTGACTTAAAGAAATTTGTCATTATTTTGCACATGATAGGTAAAAACTCAGATGTTTTAAACCATATCACAAGATTTGCTTTCGTTTAAATTGAAAAAAATAAAAAAAAAAACTAAATCAACTCAAATATTAACTTTTTATCAAGTTTCTAACTCAGCTGTTGTGAAGATCAGGTGATCACTTAGAAAATATACTATCTAGTTAGTTTAGCATTTTTAAGAATTTCTACTTTATAAGTTTCTCTCTTTATTAAGTGAGTAACAGCTACAAGCTTTCGATATACAGCAGATATAGGCAAAGGGCTCTCTATCTCCCTCTTTTGCCTGCACACGAACGAAAGCTAACACATGTTTTAAATAATAAAAATTAAGATCCACCTTTCTCTTATAGATCTTATCAGGATCTAAAAGTTTATGGTACAAATACAAAATTTGTACAAGTTTGTAAGACAATTAGTCGTAAAACTTTGAAAATATCACTTTAACTTTAAAAAGCTTTCATAGAAACTTTCTCCCATGCGCAACAAAAACAACTTCTCCTTTAACAAAATAAAATTTCACTCAAAATTGTAATTTCAATAAAAGATCAAATGTGATTATTTTTCTTAACAACATTTTCAAAATAAAGAAAACCACAATAAAGAATATAATGGAAAAAAAACAAACAAATTGAGAGCTTTTATTCTCCCTTAGCTGCAGAAGGACATTTGAGTTGATTTTTTTTACAATATTTTGCAAACTATATTTCTCCTTCATTTTCTTTGACATTGTCGTTTTGCATGTCCGTCTGGATGTCTGTCTGCCATTTTTTTAATGAATCGTTGTCGTCGTATAGCAACTTCTAGCTCTTTTGTTTGTTCGATGTTGGGTTTGATCGTGTTTTTAGTAGTTTGCTGCTCATCATACGCTTTTATCGTCTGCACTTTGTTGTTTTTTTTACACGATTTCCTTTATTTTTCTACTACAACAATGATCGTCATCATCCTCCTCTGATTCGCAATTTTTTCTTTTTTGTTTAGGGTGTATGAGTGTTTTCTTATTATTACACTGTTCAATGTTTAAATAAGTTAAGGAATGTATGCAGGGCTGTGTTTAGTATATGTTGACGGACAAGTAGATTCTTCTTATACTCATACAATTTATATTATTATGTTTTTTTTTTTTTTTTTGTAGTTTAGTTTAGCCAGTATGTTTCATTCTCGTTATTTTAGACTTCGTAAGGTTGCAAACGAGAACGCACGCACTAAGCGCAAGATCACTAGAATTTTATTTTTTTTCTTTAAACTAAATTGCTAAAAACCAGAAAAAATATATATTTGCCTCATAAAACGTACAATTTTATTGAGCTTATATACTACTCTTACAGTGAGCGAACGTTTCGAGCTAGTGTGTGAGTGAGTGGTGGTGACGGTCAAGGCGAAGGAATTTTTAAAATTAATAATTGAAGTTTAAACGAGAAAAAAATATATAATTTATAGTGCAATTTTTTAAAAGAAAATAAGAAAATAAATATTTTAAAAAACATTTTTCCATTAGTTTTGAAAAGAAATTGCTTTGGAAAGTGCTAAAAAGTTTAAGTGTTTTTTTTTAACAAATATTACTCAGGATATGTTAAGCTTTATTATGTTAAATGTTTACCTCAGGATTTAAATGCTGTTTACATATATTTTTTTATACTTTTACATAATTTTTGTTCAATGTTTTTTTTATAAGGTAAGTTTTACACAATAAACTCAAAACTTGATTACATTTAAGAAAAAAATCTTTAGTTTTATAAAAAGAAAAATCTTGTCTAAAATTTCTTTCATTTGTATTCTAAGAAAAGTCTCTGACATCTTCTAATATAAAATTTTCATATAAAAAGAATCTGAGTCTAAGTGGGTGTAAAAAATCATTTCAGATTAGGTCACTGTTATGAAAACTAATTGAAAATTAAATAGTACTCAACAGTATCTTTAAAGTTAGAATTTTCAAATTTCAATTTTTGAATAATTTGAGAGGTACCTCTACATTTAGCAGATAATTTGCCGTCTTAGCTGCTAAAGCTATAGGCTTTGTCTTCAACTGCATACAATTATTTATTTCTTTATATGATCAGTAAGATCAACAAGAGATATTTCGTATTTTGAAACAATCAATGTTTGAAACACCAAGAATCAAAACAAAATATCTGATCAGAGCTTTGGAAAATTCTTGTCAATTCTTCTTAATATTTTATATTCAAACCCTAAGTTTTAAAAGTTTACTCTTCATACTCCCAAATAATTCAGTCGAAAAAAATCTGACTTTATAATTAAAAATATCAGAAATAGGGTCATTAATCGCTTACACTATAGGATCTTTAACTTTCGTAGCTTTCTCCGAAAAATTAAAATAAATCTATATAAAATGTTTTCGTTTTTGTTTCCTTGCTTTTAAATAAACTATTCATAATAACTGTAACACCTTTAATTTACGTCATTACCCACAAATGGTCCTTCGAACTCATTTTATTTGTTTTGTTTTTAATTATAATTGGTATTACACTTTTTTTATATACAGCTATAATTAGCATTTCACAATACTTGCTAACAATTCTAACTATTTTAGTTTTCTTTACGAAAACCACAATTCGTTTCTTGTTATTAGTTCTATAAATAAGATATGCTGCACAAACATAAATGGGTTTTTTTTCACTTTCGATTTCATTTTTATACAAACGAGAGCTCATTTAATAGACTAATAAACTTTAAATAGTTTTTCTAAAAAAACAACTCTAACAACAAAGAAAAATAAACAATAAACAACAATTAAATGCAAATTAATAATAAAAAAGCCACAATTAAATGATTGGTTACACACATACACAGCTTGCACAGCTAAAAAGAGTCAGTTAAACCTCTACTAATAACTTTAAAAAGGTCTCACAAAAGATACACACACAGCAAATTGCATAAAAACTCTCTTCAAAAAAAATAAATAAATTAAAATATTCATGGTCATACAAATAACTAAAACTATCCCTATGTGAAAATGTCATAAAAATTATTAAGTCTGTATGTAGTAAGTGTCATAGTATTAGTAAGTTAAATTGTAAAATTGCATCTGTGCAGTCATCGTCTGTTTTTTTTTTCTTGGATACTTTACATAGTCGACACAACAAATCAACAAGCATATCCGCCAACTCTCTATGATACGAACAACTACTGATGGACTGTTATACGCACTCAACTAAAACCAACAAAGAGACTAATATTCTAACTAATACATTTTTTTGTTTAGCTGTTCCACAAAAATAAAACACACAACAAATTTCAAGACTCTCCCCATAACTATTTTGACTGTCTGGTCTGACTCTTTATATACACAAAAATATATATGACACTTAAGTAAATTGTTTGTTAGTCTAAATGTCTGTCTGTCTGTCCTTTCCTTTTCTATGTATTTCACTCTTACTTTTCTTGGTATTCCAGTCTTTTGTAATAACAACTATATTCAAGATGATAATGATGTTTTATTCTATGTATTAAAGAAACAGAGGGAGCCTCTGTCTTCCTGTTGATATAAATTATAACCCAGAGACAAAAACAAAGCAACGCAAAAAAAAATCATAATAATAAAATCATGAAGCGAACTACAACAACTCAGAGGGACAGACAGACAGAAACCGGCATCTTCTCTAGTAACAAGGTGACGTAATGCACAACTACTCCACTAACACATTTTTCTACATTCCGCTTTTACACCAGCCAACACCAGCAAAAATACAAACAGATACTATAGAAACTATTTAGTAGGGACAGACAGATACTAACAACCAGCCAGTCAGCCAACCAACCAACCAACCAACCATTTATTGTATCTTTAGGAAAACAAATAAACGAACTACACGACCAACCGTTCTTTTCTAGATGTATTTTTCTTTTCTTGTTTTTGCACTACAACTAGAAGAAATTCTACTAGATTCTTAAAAAGGGCTCCTACAACAACAACAATATCTCCACAAAAAGCACCATGATAACAAAGACATGTTTATATTATAAAAGCTTAAGAAAGGCGAGACATATAACCAGAGGTTTCTTCCATGTTCGGGCTTCTTCTATATATCACTATCAACAACAACAACAACACGTTTAACAATGAGAAGAATTAAACAAATAATAACGAACATCTATAAAGTCTAGAGCTAACACAGTGGTGGAGAATATGAAATTGGAATAGGAAAATGTTTCCTTGAAAAGATGTGTAAGACTTCTTAACCTTAACAGTCCCACATATTTAAGGAAACTACAGGATGTTAAAAGTAAGGTTAGTCCCGATTTCTTCCCTACGATCATCTGATTTTTAATTTTCTATATATAACATTGACAAAAGTAGTTTCTTCAGTTTAAATATTTTAGGAGGGACCTTATCTGACGGGTTTTTAGACCTTTATGTTTCACTATCACTCTCTGGTAAAAGCTTTTTAACCTGGTACAATACAAACTGATCGAAAGCTTTTTGGAATAAAAAGTCTACACAGACCTCTCTATACTTTAGTAAGACATCTATGACACTTAATAATATGTGAGAAATATGATCTCAATAGCTTTCCCTTAAAGTTATTTTTTACAAAAAGTTTTGCGAAAAAAGCTTTATTTAAAATATTAGATAACAAGTTTGTTAAACAATTTACTGATCGCTAATTAAAAGTTCTTTGGATGTCTAATATAATTGTTTTATTTAGAGCGAAAATTTTAGCAAATTTTTTAAGCATTTCAACCCACTGTATTACCCACCACCAAACTCTTCTAAGAGTAATAGTGTAAAAAAAACCCATACACAAAAGATCTTTTTCTTTATTCCTCACACAGATATCACTAGACTTGCTAATGCCTAGGTATAAGAGTTGTAGTATTTAAAAGTTTATTTTCTACTCTTTAGAGTATTCTTTTATTTATTCCATGTTTTGCTTACATTCAATAGAAAAAACCTGACTAGAATTGCATTCATAATATGTAGTAATGGAATAAAATGGTCATATTTTCAAGGTTTCTTGATAATCTTATTTTTTTCTGTTTATTGTATTTTTCATATAAATTTATATTCTATAATTTTTTATAAAAAAAGGGTTTTTTGTGGAAAAAAGAATCTTTGAAATTTAGGGGAATAAAAGTGGCGTGTAGTAGGTATTATAAAATTTTTTAGAAGTTTTAGTAATAGTGTCAGTAGTAGCAGTGGAACAATAATCCCACATGTATATGAGCAAAACAAAAAAAAATCAACTCTTTAAAGAAAACATATAAGGTTTCAGTGATAATGTGATACTTTCCATAATATAGGAAAAAAAATATATATAGAAAAAAGTGAATTTTTTAGAAATGACGTAAGCTAGTAGTTTGGCTTAGTTTCTAGGGAAGTTGAAAAAAAATAAACAAAAATTATAAGTAAATAATTTGAATATAAAAGAAAAGATCATTATACTGATTCCTCCCTTAGAAAGACCAAAAAAACTAACAAGGAACTAGTTTAGACATGGGGGATAGAAAAGGCTTAAAAACGGGTACTTGAATAGACGATCAATTAGTTTGTATATGTATATATAAATCATAAACAACTCTTAAACTTATAATTAGTCAAATTCCCACAAATTCTCAGGCTCTCCCCCACTACAAGAGAACGCTATAGTTAATTGCAAATACATACATTAAATACATTTAAACTTCACTTCCGTTAGCCTTGATCTCTAATTAGTACTACTTAATGAATAGTTACAGTTCAGAATGGTCAAAGTCAATATAAGAAAATGAGAATAAAAAACAAACAAATAAACATAACAATAACTTAGATTAAATTTGTGTGAGAGAATTTTGAAGAAATATTAAACAACAACAGCAGAAACAACAAAATAAAATTACAATAAATTCAGACACAAAGAACCATAAATGCAATTTCAACTAAAAGAAGAATAATCTAGCTATAAGCAAGTAAATAGTATTAAATAAACTAAAGTTTATTTAGCAAACATCCTTTTGTATTACATTTTTCTTAATGCTCTGCATGTATGTATGTGTGTGTTGTAAATAGATATAACAGAACAGAGCAAAAAAAAACAACAACAATAACGTTATATTGATGCCATTCAAGGCCGTATTTTATAGTTGAATATTTAACATGTAGACACATAGAAAAAAGCACGCAACTCTGAACACTCATGAACATATGAAGTCAAACTACAAACAGAAAAATAGGATGCTTAAATATTAAACTGAGAAAAAAATTGCAATATAAATTGCATACACATAGTTAAACACCCATACATAGGCATTTATTTGCTAAAACAAACAACTTATACAATAACAAAAACAACATCTGATGAAGCAAGTTATTCTCGGAAACTGAAACCAAGGCCAACTGCATATTACTAGTTGTTAGGTTCACAAATATAACAAAAATGCATATAGAAAAAAATAGCAATACGACAACAACAACAACAACAAATACAACCTCCTTGTATCATCATAGCCGTCGTCGTCTATGTACATACAAACACACATCGTTATTATTGGAGTCAACATTTACTTATACACTTTATCACCGTCTCACACACATCCTGACATTCTTACTAACACTTACTTAACTTCAAAAGCAAAATCATTCAAAGCACACATTTTGTAAAATATAAAAAACTGCAAAAAAAACTGCAAAAATAAAAATAAATAAATGCACATTTAATAAAATGCATACAACTTGAGTGGACGTTCATACACACAACAAACGAAACGAAGGGACAGACTTTTTAACGGACAGACGTTACCAAACAAACAGTACCGAGGGACAGACTATTTTGTGTTTTAGGAGTAGAAGTATAAAATATAAATGCACAAGCTTTGTCTATATGTTTGCTTTACTGCACTTTACTTGCATACTTACAGCAACTTTAGCACAGTGGGTTGAAATTGTAAGAAAATATTGTATATTAAAACCTAATGCCGAAAACTTTAGTTAAACCTTTGATTTGAAGGCGTATGAGTAATATTTAAAAAAAAAATTTGTTTAATGTTTCCAAAAAATTTTAAAAATCTATTGGTTCAATTCTTTAAAATGTCAGTCAATCTTAGGCAAATAGGAAATTTTTCGAAAAACATAAGACTTATTGCTCTTAAGTTCTTTCTCCCTTTTTACTTCATAATAACAATTTAATTAGAACTGGTCCCTAGGCCCGTTTTTAAAAAGCTTCTAAAATATGACAATCTTGAGCCGACAAAAATCGGAAAAACTAAAATTATTTTAGGAACATTATTTAGTTCTTTCATTCAATAATGAATATTTACATGTTCATTGTTCCTTCTTTATAATAGGACCCACAGTGCAAAAAAATCTATCCCTGAAGTTGTGGAAAATTTTGCACAATTTATTTTTTTCACTTTTTTTTGTAAATACATATCTACGAATAAGTAGCGATAATTCCCAACCCATATTTTTCTGTTATTATTACATATTGTTGTTGTTGTTGCTGTTCTGTTGTTGGTTTAGTTTTTATTGTTGTTGCTGGTTGAGTATTAATCTGTTACTTGTTATTTCTATATAGGAATAGATATACACACATATGTATGTTGGTTGGTTGGTTGGATTTTTGTTATATTTAGTTCCTCGGTTGCCCAATACATTTACTTAGTTGCTTGGATTGCTATGGCTGTCGGTTTTTAGTGACTGACAGTCAATCCCACAGTCAGCCAGAATGCCTATCAGGCGATGTTGTAAATGCAGCATGCATGCTCCACTTTTTTGTGTTGTTGTGCAGTTGTTGTAAATAAACATACATACACTATGTAAAAGAACAAGGGAAAAAAGCTAGACAAATACATTGATAATACATGGTTGAAAGATACGTTTAATAATAATAAAAAAACCAAAAACAACAACACAAATATAAAAGCTAAAGTGGATTTTCCGTTGCAATTTTTTTGCTGCTGCTGCTGTTGTTACTATTGTAGGTTTTAGATTTTTAAGGCGCCTTTTTGTGTGTCGAACAGTAAAATAAAAGAAGAAATAGTGGCAGCAACATGCAATGTTTTTCTTTTTTATTTTTGTTTTTGCTGGTTTTTGTCTCAGTTTTCCAGGCATTTTATGTCAGTCAGTCAGTTGGTCATGAGGGGTATACATATATACATATATAAATTCATATGTATATGTTTAACTTTAGCTGTATTGTCGGTATTTATTTGTAATTATTCAATTTGTAATATTACCTCTCTTTTATGTTTTTATTTTCATTATTAATACTTTTTTCTGTTATTTGGTATTTATTTACTCAAAAAAAAAAAAACAGCAACATTCAAGCTGGTGTTAATTTGTTAATGATTTAATAATGACAGACATTTAGTTTATGTTTCATTACAATGTTATTTGTATGTTCGTTTTTTGTTTTTTTTTTTTTTATTTTTTGTAGTATAATAACACCTACCACTTACTACTGTGATTACATGTTATAACCAGCCATCGCTTTAAAATTGTTGTAGACTCAATTTACATAAACACTTGCTAGTAGTGTAACAACATTTTTAAACTTGACCCTGAATGTTGGCAGCTCAAAGTTGCTAAGCTACTCGTGCCATTAATGGGGAAATAAAATTTGAAAAAAAAATGATTTGGAAAAAAGTGCATACAATAAGAGGAGCATTACTATTATGCCTAAGAAATACTTTTGTGTGCTTCGGATATAGGGACCGTTTCAACTTTATGTTCTAGAAACTATATTTTGTTTCTAGCAAATAAAGACAATGTTTAAAAAATGCTTTGAATGAAACAAAGGACCCATACTCTTTAAGTAAACGATAATCCACGAAACGTTTCTAGCAATATTGGTTAGTTCTCAAGGAAAATTTACAAAGTCTCTGGAGTTTAAAGAGATAAGATAAAAAATAACAGAACGGGACAAAATTTTTAAAATGTATTCTAAGTAGTAACACCTATTTTAGTATGAAAAAGTTATTCTCCCGAATTAGTCAAATCGGTTAAACCAGATATATTCAGGTATCCAACAAGTAATATCAATTTAAGAAATGGTTTTTTTTAAACGACATCAAACAGCTTTTGAGAGAATTTTAAAATTGCGCTTTTCTCTCCCTCTCTCTCTCTCTAACTGTGTCAATTAAACTCTTTGCTGTTATTTTCAGAAACTCAATGCATTTCCTTGATAATTTCAATATTGTTTGTTTTAAACAGAAATTTAATTTATCACTTCAAACCTCACACAGTATGAGATACAAACTTATGTGTTGTATTTTGTTGTTGTTGTTGCAATGATAACCTTACAGCATTTGCGTAATAAAATAATTTATAAAATTTCATTTATAACCTTAACGACATCGACAGCATGCAAATTTTTTTTAACCACACACACACTAAACACGGTATAAACTTCCTATGAACCGTTTATTCCCTCACATGTACGCACGTACATACATATATACATATATATGTATCTTTATGAATTTTGTGTGTTCATAAAATAAAAATTGCATTGACTGGTTAACAAAAATACTGTACAATGCCAACCACCTCATTCCAGTATTATTGAAGATCATTAACATCAAGATCAATTAATAATGACTAAAACAACAGCACAAAAAACATAATTTTTTTTTATTGTGTTATAGTAGTACCTATAACAATCAATTGTGATTATTTCGCAACAATTGTTGCTTCAATGCAGTTTGCAATTTGAAGGCACAGTTAGAGTGTGTACTCTCTACTACTTACTCTAAGTTTAATCAACAAAAAAAAAACACACGTACATACTCTGTTCCAAAGCACACGATTTCAAAAAAAAACACACACATGCAGTCGAGTCCACTGTATGTCTAATTGATGAGGGCGTTTGAGGGGGAGGGGGTTTGGCTGAAGCATAGCAGTGTGTATGATTATTATTATTATAAAAGCTAAATTTGTTTTGTTTTTGTTTTGTTGTTTATCTAATAACCTTGTGAAATGTTATTAAACCCAATAAGTTTCTTAACCTTTTTGCTGTTGTGATGAAGTGTGTGTGTGTAAAATGCGAAAAAATAAACCAGCTAATAATATAGAAATAACAACAAAAATATTATATACTATATTTATTATTCTATATATGCCTGTTTATTTATTTAGTAAATGCATTTGTATAGGAGAGAACATGCAAAATAAATACTAAAATTTACTCACAATATTACGAGCAAATAAACGGGCAATGTATTTTTTTACGTACTCTACTCTATACACTTCTTATTCATTCCCACTCATCATATGGAATTGAAAAAATAAAATAATAATCATAAATGTTGAAAAAAACAAACAATTGTTTATTACTAGACATAGAATTCTATAAATTATTTTAAATTGGTAAAAAAAAAGTGGAAAAAAATAACTGAGACTCTGATGAATCTTAAGTAAATGCAAAAACAGTGCACAATGATTAACATTCTGAAAATAAAGATTTCTCCATATATTTTTAAGCATTTTGGTTAAGATAACTAACAATAAACTAGTTTTCTGGCTAGATCTTTTGGGGATAGGAAAATGATCTGTCATTTTTAGAGCACGATCTTCTTAAAAGCTCGAACAAAACCAATCATGCTTATATTTTATTATTTTATTTACTTTAATTAAATGATCAGTTTCGAATTCAGAATCGCACTTTTTTGAAAACTTAAAACCTTTGCTCTCATTAATTTAAGCTTTCAAGAAAGTTCGAGCGTTACGAACACGATCATAGCTAGGTCAAATCACACTAGTAATTTTCTCATTAGTACCTCCTCTGCTACTTTTAGAACTGGATTTTCAGTTCAACGATAAAATGTGCGATCGTGGATCGTTAAAGAAATATGTAGTTATATTCCATTTGTAGAAAAGTCTAAAACTTAATAGTGACAAGATCGTTTCAATAACTTCAAATTGTTATTTTCAAACTGTTCCATTTTACACATTTTTCATTAAATGATCAGTAGCATATTTAGATATTAAAATTTTCAGTCTCGTTGATTTTAACTTTCCAGGAAGTTCGAAAATCACAAACACAGTCGTAGCTAGATCAATTCTTGTTTTCATACAATATATTTTTATTGATTACAACATTTAAACATTTTTCTAAACACTTGTGTTTTTCACTTTAATGGTTTTGTTTGGAAGTATGTTTTCAGTTCAAAGGTCAGAAATTCGATCGTGCCTGAAACGTTATATTGGTAGTTATGTTCCATTTAGAAAATTTTGTCAATATTTATGACTAAGAATGCGTAACAACGATTTAAGCTGTTTAAAAGCCGAAAGCTTATTAGTGACAACATTGTTTCAGTAATATATGTCTAAATTGTTCAAATATTTGATTTCCAACAGTTCCATTTTAAGTATGTATATTTTAAACATACATATGTATGTCCTTATATCCGCAAAGCTTTGTAAGTCGATTAGTAAACTTTGTAAAACTCAGAATATCGTTTAAACACTAAAACTCTTAGAAAACCAAATAGATCATCCCTATCATAAAAACTTCAAAGAAATTAAAAATATTAAAATAAAATCTTTCTGTTATCTGAACAAAGGTTTAGCTTTAACCTAAGCTTTAAGCTTTTTAAAAGTTCGATCCTGCTTTTTACAATTTCTTCACTTCTAGGTTTTTAAGGGCGTTTATATTCAGAACATATTAACATCATCTAAGCTTTTTAATCTTAGCAAAAGCTAAGTTATATCTAAAGCCTAAAGCTGTTTAAAACTTCGATTCTGAATGATCGCGACTAGATCATTTAAATAGTTGAGATTGTGCTACTGTTACAAACACTTAGGAAAACCAATTGTATCACCCAAATCGCAGAAAAATATCTCCTATATTTATGGTTACACATCAAAACGAGTGTAAAATATTGAATTTATATTTGTCGGCTTCGTTTACTTTTAAGGTGTTAATTTTTTGTCTATTTCTTTTTCTGCTCTCCTGCCGCCAGATTATTTAAATTTCTTTATTTTGAGATTGTTGTGTTTTTTTATATTTGACTCGTAATAAAATTCCTGTTTTTTATGAATAAAAATTTTAATAGAATAGTCGCATTGACGTTAATCACCAATAGTAATTATTTTGTTTATTGGAATCTGATAATAATAATAACGGCAACAACAATACAAATCACTTAATATTCGTTACCAGTTTTTTTTTCTGTCAAGCTTAATTAGTTTTTAGAAGAACTTGTGCATAGTTAAAACAAATTAAATTGCGTCGTAGTTGAAAGCTGCAACGAATCATTTAACAAAACATTTTTTTTTTTGGTAATTGTGTAAATATTTTGATTTTAAGATGTACATATTTAAATTGGGGTAATGGAGGTAAACAGAAAAATGTAAGGCAGGGATATTACCTTAGGTATGACTAGAAAGATTTATCAGATTTTTGTTAAACAATAATTTTGATTTTTCAATTAATTACAAATTTTGATTGTATTGAAATTTCTCTTTTACGGTTTTTTAGTGCATAGTTAAAGTAATATACACACATTACCATGTAAATTACCATGTAATGGGTAGTGCTTATTTCTTTTGTTTTAATGTTTTGCTTATTTTTGTTTACATTTTATTGAAGACATTAAGATTTTATTTAGGAAAAAGTTTGCTGGGCATTTTTTTACGTCTGATTAATAAAACTAATTATTTATGTGGCCGGCTATTCCTGGAAACTTAAGAAAATGTGTCACTTCTTAGTATTACACATTTTGATTTTACATTTAAAATATAATAACTATTTATAAAAGGAAGCACTTATTATTTGCTAGTCTTTGTTAATGCAATTTAAAAAAATATATATTTAAAATATTTTATATGATAATTTTGACAACTTTCCAAAAAAAATGGGTGTATTGTATAAATAATGCAAAAATAGACAACGTCGACAAAATTTTAATAAACAAACAACAAAAACTTGCAGTTTATTTGAAAAAAAAAACAACTGCAACAAAATAACAAAATTAACACAAGTTTTGAAATTCTTAAAAAAAATTAATAATGAAATAAAATGAACTCACACTTAAGAAAAAAAATAATATTTTAAACAAATAGCTATGTATGTATGAATGACGATCACATAGATTGTAATAAAGAGTAGCCTACGTTTAAATTGATCAAGGTAAGACAACTAAAGGGGAAATGGTTATAGCTCCAGGCAAAAAATAAATCAGCTTAGTTAAATATTTGAAAACCAGCAGAAAAAATGCCAGATAAAATTTTGCAATAAAATTTTTTTTTAAATATAAACATATGTAATGCATTTTGTTATTTAGGCAGTTTTGTGTTTTTATGCAAAAGGAAGGAAGTAATGAAATGTTTAAATTTTATAAAAACGCGTGACTGATTATATTTTACAAAAAAAGTCGTAGCAATAAAGGGGTAAAGGCTTGGTTTTTCAAAAAATTTTCTAGAGTTATTCAACAAAATATATAAACTTTTATTTGCTTTTAGATTTAGCTTCACCAAATAAAAAAAAAACTAAAAGCTTTTTTTGTAGTATGTTGTATAATGTTCAAATATCTACGAACCACCAAAAAAAAAACTGAAACTTATCATTGCAAAATACATATTACGCGCTGTTCAAACAAACAAACAAAAAATAACATATGCAATGAGAGTGAGAAAGAGAGTAGGTAGGTAGGTATGTATTGTATAGAATGGAGTGGGTTCAATGACCCACCAAATGATCGTGAATAACCCCACAAAAATATTAAATACAACCATCAACACATGACTTTTGAAAAGAATCATTTATTTTTTTACTTATATTTTATATGAGAAATTGCTTTGTAGTTGTATATTGTTATGGTAAAGAGTACATGGGGAGAGGAAGGGGCAAGGTATCAACATACATATATAGATATTTATTTGGGGGTTGCGACGTAAGCAGGGTAGTGTGAGGTAATAATAAACGTTATTTTAAATACTAAACTTTTAATAATTTAAAATTATATTTTAAGTTTGCAAAATAGTCGTTATAAAATATATACATTTTATAATATGGATATGAAGCAAGAATCTTGTTATAAAGACAATTTTCAGAATTTGGAATTTATAAAAAAATGGGTATTAAAACATCTTGCACAAAGCTAAAACTACAAATTTTATATAGAAAAGTTTTCATCTAGAAAGGAATGAATCCTTAAACATAACCTATAATCAAATATAAAGGTGATCATTTTCTGAATTTTGAATACTTTCACTTTAATTGCAAACTGATCTCTTGGTTTCAAGATTCGTACATATTTCTTAATAACAAGAGATTTTACGAACGATTTTAGTAAACAGAAAACAAAGACGGTAAATATCGCCACAAATTATATTTTTTGTAGGAATATTTTAACTTAAATTACTAAATAATCTCAACAATATTCTCGATATGGATCATGCAGAGTTTATGATCGATATTACGATCATGACATAATCACATTCAACATCTCCACATAAAACTAATATGTATAATCAAGAGTCTTCTATATTGTTAAAATGTAATCGTGCAGAATGTAATGATCATTATCACGATCGTTACAAGATCTCTAACTATACATATTTTCAAATGTATAGAAGTCACAATCGTGACATGAACACTTTATACTTTCAACATTTCCACATAAAACTTATATCATATAATGAACTATAGCGTTGATATGTAATCAAACAGAATACAATGATCATTATCCCTATCGTACTAAGATCACTAACATAATCATATTTTTAGAATAATCAATCAAATTTTCAGAACACTGAATACTTCTGCTATAAGATTTATACTTAATTATTAAAAAAAAAAATCAGTGATCATTATCACGATCATGACAAGATCAGAATAATTAGGAGAATACAACGAATACAAATATAGTGTATTACTTAATACAATCTCTATAATATAATTATCGTAACATAATCACTTTATATTTAAAGTATTTCTAAATAAAAGTAATATATATATAATCTATACTACAATCGTGGTCTTGATCACTAATATATCTATTAACAATATCCAATTAAAACGAATAGCATTAGTACATACCTATAAATATTTCAAATCTTAGTTCTCATAATTCTTTAAATAAACATGATCACATCGTGTTCTTAATTTCAATTTAATCTTATTTAACACTTACTCCCGCTATATTCTTAAATTTATTCTCAAAAAACCAACAGCACTTCTAATACCTTTCTATTTAATCATAGGCGACTATATTGGAAAATTACTTGAAAATCCTGTTTATTCCCACAATATTTGTTATTAAAAAAAAAAACAAAAACACAATAATTAAAGTTAAATATACTTTTAATTTGTATAAAACTTTATTATACTTTAGTTTAAAATAAACACATTTTTGTGGGTTTTTTTCTTCAAAAAAAAAAAAAAAAACATATTTTATTCTTGTGCACTTTTATTTGAATAAATATTTATTTATTTCCTTTTGTTAGGGGTTTGTTTGTTAATTTACTTTAATTTTAATAAAAAATTCAAAAAAAAACACACAACTTTCATTTGACATTCTAATTTACCCAAAAGGTAAATGAACTTTTTAAGAGCTTGACAAATTTTGTTTTGCTATTAATTTTGTATAAAAAGTGATAATTTTGTAGATTTTTTTGTATTTAAATTCATTTAATATTTTTTTAATTAAGTTTAATCTAGGATTTTTTAGTATTTTTATGAGGGTTATTTGCTTAATAATGTTTATGTTTTTAATATTTTTTTTTTTATTAATTTTTATATACATAAAATTAATTGATTTTTAGGTAAATG
The DNA here is from genome assembly GCF_022045245.1 of Lucilia cuprina. Classification (NCBI taxonomy): domain Eukaryota; kingdom Metazoa; phylum Arthropoda; class Insecta; order Diptera; family Calliphoridae; genus Lucilia; species Lucilia cuprina. The sequence goes on along the minus strand of NC_060951.1, from coordinate 54,696,631 downwards.
AACTTTTTTTAAAATTGTGATTTTAAATATTTTTTATTTTATTGATTTCGTTTTCAAAAAAATAAACTTGTTTTTTTCATACCAGTTTTCATTTTTTTCTGTAATTGAATTCAAGATTTTCTTTGTCACCAATTTTTCTGGTTTTTAGATTTTGAAAAATTAATTATTTTTAGGGTGAATAACTTAAGTTTTTGGTTTTAACACTTTTTTTGGCCTTTTGTGAAAACATTTTTTTATAGAATTTTTTATAAAGAAATTTGGGTTCTACAAATCTCTTAAGATTTTGAGTGATTTTTTTATTTGTTTAAATTTTGCTGTATTATACAATTTTAAATTAAATTATAACTTTTATTGATTTTTTAAATTTATTTTAAATAAATTTATATTTTTACTTATATTTATTAATTATTTTTTTTATTTTTTATATTCAAAACTTTTTATTTTAGACTTTTATACTTTTTGCAAAATTATACTCTTTTTATGATTTTTTTTACATTTATTTCAAGAATTATCGTGCAATTTATACTTTTTAATACACTTTTACAACTTTTTCACAAAAAAAAAAAATAAATTTTTTCTCTTTTTTAATATAAGAATATATACTTTTATAATTTTTTATAATTATACTTTTATACTTTTTAATACACTTTTATAACTTTTTCACACAAAAAATACTTTTTTTTCTCTTTTTTTAATATTTTGTTTAAAAAGAATATATTTTTTATAATTTTTTATAATTTTATTTATAAATCTATACCTTTTTCTTAAAAAAACTTAATTTGTTAACTTTTTTTAAAAATTTTGCTTTAAATATAATTTTTATAATTTGTTATAAATTTATTCAATACACTTTTAAAATATTAAATTTATTTATTTTTTACAATTTTGTTATAAATTTATTCAACACACTTTTAAAATATTAAATTTATTTATTTTTTACAATTTTGTTTAATTTTTTCAAAAATGATTTTATACTTTTTTAACTTTATATAATATTATTAAAAAATTTATAACTTTTTCTGCAAAAACTTTTTTTATAATTTTGGTTAATTTCTTCAAACATGATTTTATAATTTTGTATATTTTTTTCTAAATTTCTTATATTTTTTTAACACTTTTTGTAGATTTGTATTTTATTCCAAAATTTGGTCAAAACTTGCTGTTTTGTTCTCTTTTCTTTAGAATTTCTTTAATATTTCCAAACATAATTTTTTAAGAATAATATTTGTTTTATGATTTTTACAAATTTTTTACTTTTCTTTATTGATCCCATATCGATCGCATAATTTTCTTACACTTATAGACACTTTTATTTATATTTTTTAATGTTGTTAAAGAATTTTTCTTAATTTATATTCCGATCCAATTTCGATCGCATAATTTTCTTATACTTTTTGAATTATGTGTGTTTTAAATTTTCTTAAAAAAAATATTTTTTAATAATTCATATTTCGAATTCTGATTTTCAATAGATTTTTTCAATATTTTCTAATTTTACTTTAGCGATCAGTATTGATCGATTTTTAAATGATTTTGTGTTTGGCTTCAAATAACACTTTTAATCTAGCTTTTTTAAACACATTTCGAAAAAAATTATAAAGAAATAACAATATAAACAGAATTATTTAAACTTTTTTTTATTGATCCAATACCGATCGCATTACTTTCTCACATTTATTCATTATTTTAATTATATTTTTTATTTTATTGATAAATAAAACTTATAATAATTTATAATTTTTTTTTAACAATATTCTAACTTTTCTTTACTGATCAGTATTGATCGATTTTAAATAATTTCTTTTTAGGAACTTTAAACATTAATTTGAATAAATTTGTTTTTGGCTTCAAATTACATATGAGATTTATATGAAAGACGATTTTAGATCTCATTTTTCAAAAATATATTGAAAACAGAAATGATCGCGAAATACTTTTAATCTCGCGTTTTTAAACACATTCACAGAAATTATTTAGAAATATCGATATTATGATCAGAAATATTTAAACATATTTTTAAATTTTTTTTTATTTCATTTTAATAAAACATTTCAAACATTTTATTAAAATTCGTAATAATAACATGGAAATTTTATAATTTTGACGGAAATTTTTATTTTCTTTAATTACTTTCCATTTTGTTAACATTTTCACTTTTTATTACCTCCCACCTATTACACTATCAAATTCGAAAATAATCCGAAAATATATATATATGTATATTTTTATAAAAATCGCCTTTCCTTCATTTCGATCTTCCGATTTCGTTTGTTCTCTTAACCGATCGCCGTAAATGTTAAATGAAAACTAAACAAAATCGCATACACACCAATTTCATTATCTATCAAAGTTTATTATTGTTTTTTTCTTACATCAAAATAGGCAAAAAATAATACAAATTTACTATGAATAGTTTTTCACCACAAAACTATAAGAGAAAAACTAATACTCTTACAGATTGTTAGTTAAACTCACAAAAGCTATATGTATATTTCTCTACAAAACACACAGAATACAACGGGTCTAGCCTAGAAAAAGAAGAGATGATGATGCCTAAACTAGCGGAACTATAACTAGACAATAATAGCGTAAGAGAACACGCAATAGAAACGAAGAACTAAACTAAAGACAAAAAAAGCTCTTTGTTTACAAAAAATAAAAACTATTATCACTAAAAAGCTTTGAATAATGTACATGTATATCTCACAGGGAGGGTAACATTTTAAAATAAGTTTATTTTGCGATAAAGTCTTATTTTTGGGACAAAATTTTTATTTTTAAATATAATTTTATGAGCACAGTGGCTATGTATTGAACAAAATTTTGCTTATTTACTTCTTAAACATTACAGCTTCAAAACATAATTGTTATTTACCTCCTTTACTGCAATTTCCTCTCATTTATAACATTTTTTAACCCATAGTGTTTTTTACAGCAAAAATAAAAGTTCTATTTCCTTTCTAAAAAAAATCCATTATTTACTCAACTTCCTCTATAATAAATATTTTTGCTTAATTATTCAATTTCTAACCCATAGTGCTAACATTACTTACCTCAAAAAAAAACAACAACAACATATTTCCTTTCTAAAAACAAACAACTTTTTAGTAGCTTTTTTGGCGATCTTGCATTTTAAGGTTTTCTTTAACAATTTAATGCCTACAAACACGGCATGTGCGTGTATAGAATATCAATAGAAAGAATTAAAAACAGAAAAAAGTGTCTGGTTTGTCACTTTGTATATGAGAATTTAAACAACTATACCTTTTAGGTATAAAGTGTTATTTTTTTGTTCTCAATAGGGTTTATGAAAACCTAAACAGCCAATCTATTGAACATACACAACAGGGGTTTTATTTTGCTAAAAAAAAAGAACAAAAATTTGCTGAGTTCAAATATTTCTATAAAGTTTAGTTTGAAAGCCAGTCTTATGAACGGAAACGGGTTTGTATAATATTTTAGGGAATAAAATTTGAAACGTAAAAAAAATATTCTCTACAAACTAACGCAAATAAATAAGTAGTTGAAGTAGTAGCTAAAAGGTTTGTTTATTTTTGAAAAATTTCATTATTTATTTTTTATAACGATCAATAGACATAAACGTGGGCATATATGTATGTAGTACAGCTTTAACCATATAGCCGTATAGTACAGCTTTAACCACAAATAATCTGGAAAAGAAACCCTCCTCTATTAGAGTTATAGCAGCAGCAAAAAACAACACCTATACAAATAAAATTCCCCACCAAAACCAAACAAAAAAGTTTGCTCCTCTAACTCTCTGTCTAATGCTCTTATTACCAATACATTAAAATAATCAATTTATTTATATGCCAACTCTCTGATTACAGTATTTTTTCTCTTTTCTTTTTTAGATTTTAATTTGTGAGATACTATTTCTTTATAGCTTTGCTAGTTCAGATCTTATCACTCATACTATGACATCGAAACACAAACATTGTTTGGTATTAGTTGTTTATACTCTCGTTTTTATCTAAGTATATGATAGTGTTAGTGTTTTTTCAATAGATATTTGTTTTAACAGTGTGATGGCTCAGTGAGAGGGACCGGCAGACAACAATGTTGTTGGCACTACTTCTACTATTTAGAAACTGAGGTAAATGACCGAAAGTCCGACAAACGATGACTAGGTTAAGGTGAAGGTCACATACTCAATGTGAATTTTTTTTGTGGGGAGCGAGAATTGAAAAAAATCTATATTGCAAAACTAGTGTAAATAGCTTTAAGTGTGAGAGATAAAATTTTATGTGTGTTTTATTTTCGTTGTTTCTCGTTATTAGATCGTGAGAGTGGTGAGTGTTTTTTTTTGAGCTCACTGAGTGTAGTGGATTTGTTAGATTATTTAAAGTAGTTTAAGGGGTACAAAATTTTTTTTATTTCACTGATTAAAGTTTAAAATTATGCTGGTTTTAGGAAAGATCTTGCTTTTCTAGTAAAGGGATTTCCACAAAACATTACAATTTTAGATAAAACAGATACCTGCAGTATATCTACCGGTTAAACGATAACCGGAGTTTGAGATATTGGCCCTTAAACTGTTTAGTTGAATCGAAGTGCCATTGTTTTACAGGACGCAGTTCTCTTTAGATGTTAAGTAGATTATAGCCGTTATATATCTGAGTCTAATAAAAAAGTCTAGACTCACACAAATAATCATATATGCGCGGCTAAACCGGGGGGAAAAAGGGAACAATTTTCATGCAAAATACCAATACAAATAAGGAAAAAAGGAAAGTGAAAAAAACAAAAGTCCCCGCCCAAACACTCGAACTGGATCCGCAGCTGAATCATTGTTATATATAGTGTAAATATCAAAGAATCTATTTCGGCTAAGGCTGGACAAAATGAGTAGCTGGTTACCAAACACATGTGACATGAACAATGATAACTAGTTCCGTTTCCTATATTTCTAAATTCGCAAGCACTAACATGTCTCTCGAAAACTCCATCTTTTGTGGATTTAATTATCTTCATTCGTTATTTCTTTGCTTGAAGGCATCGATCTTAAAGGCATCTGTTTCCAAACATGTTCTTTTGAGATAAACTTTCAGCGTTTTCTTTTCCTAAACATTGGCATCACTAAATTTTAATAGTGATATTTATAGAAATACTTATTATATTAGAACATTGTTTTTGCTTTATGTCTCTCTACAACTAAACTGAGATAAGTTTGTTTTCAATTAACAAGAAAAAAAAGGTTTATTATTAAAGCTCTTTCTCCCTCCGCCAAACTTTTCTAAATGGATCGAAAATATAAAAAAGAAACTTTCGAACTATCAGACTTTAAAGCAAAAAATTAAAAACAGAATGAAATTGAAAATAAAAAACTCTAAACTGATTGCTAAATTGTTCAAATGATCTTGCTATACAACAACAACGAATTCAAACTTTTATTCTCTTTGGTTTTGTTTGTTTATTTGCCGATCGTATATGAATAAAAAAAGTCTACGAATGTCTGGCTGAGTCTATTGTTTTTTTTTCACCATTTGGCAGACATTGTTATTTTGTAAGACCTTGAACTTGAAATTATATATAGAGAAACTTTTTTTTTATTTATTTTCAAATAGAATTTCATTGTTTGAAAAAACAAACACACAAATATACCTAGAAGTTTCGCTGCTACTCATTGAAAATATTTTATATGTCTATTAACACTATGAAGAGGAATTAAGAAATTTTTACTTAAATACTGGAATATATAGATATAAAATGTTGCTTATCTCTTTGTAATTTTTTATAGGAATACTCCTAGATAAATGATGATTATGTTAGTTAATCATCATTAACTTGTTTGGATTTTTTTTAAAAGCTTATCAGCCATAGGGCTAAACAAAGGTTTATTACTTAAAAAACAATTAAAAATCCTAATGAATTTATTATAATATTTATTAATTATTCCCATCTCTTTTATCTTTTTTAGGTAAGAAATACTTGCATTCTATATTAAAAGAAAACTAAATTCGTAAGTAAATATTTTTTCTTAAAAATCTTTATCAATCATATAACTCTATATAAACAGTAATTCAAATAAACTAATAACAACTCTATACAATAGTTTAAACCCCTAAAAGTATGTTATTACTACAACATTTTATTACAACTCACAAACACAAAAAAATCCTTTTCAAACTCTTATAACTAGACATCACAATAAAATTCTCTCTATAACCATAAAAATTCAAACTTTTGACAAAACACCTACAATCAAAATAAACTCTTTTTACTAGACGCATTATCCTTAGTCCAGACAATATGACAGACAAAACCCCCTACCACTCAAACTCCCACTTAAACTAAAAGTTAACTCTAGTACAAAAAATAAACTATGGGGACATAAAGCAGTCATGGAAAAAAACTAAAAAAAAACTAGAAACAAACAACAGCATGCTAAAGTCAAAAGGCCACGTGATGTCGGGGTCTAGTCTAAATAGAAACGGTTGAATTTCTACTATTACAAGAAAAAAATAGTCGCCAAAGGCTTGCTTGTCTGTGTCGTCACTGCTATGAATTGCAAAAAACTACTACAATTTTAGCATCATGATGATGATGTTACTTCTGATGACGTTAAACTGTAGACGTTAGAAAAACCTTGGCCATTAAAAAGCGTTTTAACTTTCATACATATTTGTATTTTCTAGTTACACATTCAGTAGAACATACATACATACATACGTTTACATGTTTCTGTATTTACCAAGGTGGGTGCATTCATGCTTGAATGTGTAAGTAGTTGTAGTAAAACTTTCACTTTCTACATTTCTACAACATACACTCTCCCACTTTTTTCACGTAGCGATGGATGTCGTTGCATTTCTGTTGAATGAACGAATGAATGAAATGGTTCGTTAGTTGGTCTAGTTGTGTATTACAAACTAAGCTACTTTGTTGTCTATGTATATGGGTAAGTGTGTGTGTAAATATGAGTACTTGATTGTAAAGTGCATTTGGTGAGCAGTATTTCTGTATATGTAAAATAAATGCGTAGGTGGTTTGGTAATTGCTTACACTGCAACATCGGTCGATCAAACATTTTTTCTTTATACTCTTACAATCTTAAAGTGCTAAATTCTTTGAGATGGACTCATTCTTTAGAAATTGAACCCAATTAGAACCAAATTGTTATTATTTTCTTATTGACTCCAAAACTACTTCCTGGTACTCAGATCAGAAATCTCTACTAGATCCAATATTTCATATAAAAATAAACTTGGCATAAATATGATCTAGAAAATAGGTATTTTCGAAAATATAAAAAAGATTTAAAGTGTAAGTTCCATACTCTAGACTATATATGTATTTTAATTTCCCAAAAACATTCACAATTGATCCACCATCTCTCAACTTTTTTTCACAACAACTATGATGTGTTGTACATTAGATTATTTACCAAGTTTGTGGCGTCTATTTCTGAACTCTTTTTGGTCTGGTCTAGTTTTGTTTGTTATTTTCTCTCAAAACCCACGACGACATCGTCATTCATATTACCATCATCATCATCATCATTAGCATTGCCAACATAAGCCACAGCAGCAACTACAGCAAACTTCATCATCGTCAGCACAATTTGAATAGAAAAATGCATGAATGAATGAATGGTACAACTGGAGAATGTAAAAAAAAATCACAAAAAAAACTAAACTACCAGCCAGTATTTAAACGTACATATGCACGTATAAATGCATATACATACATACATACACATCTACATATGTATGTAAAATGTCTGAAGGTTGGTTGTTTGGTTAGTTAGGTTAGGTTCTGTATGAATGTTGTAAACTAGAAAAAGATGGGGTGAGGGAGAGATAGAGGTGCATGATTACTACTGATGATGACGACAACATAACGACTAGACGACTACTCTAAAGTTCCCTAATGGTTGCACACACAAGTACATTTAATTGTTGGCAAATGTATTCATGTGCAACTTTACATTGGCTTAACTTAACACATGTATGTTTATGCAGAGAATATTAACAGTTGTGTGTAAATATTTTTGTTTTACATGTATGTATGTGATGCAGTCGTCAGATTATACTAGACGATATTACACATACGTACATGTGTACAAAATATCTATGAATAGTTGTGTTGATTTTTTTTTTTTTTTTTGCTGTAATTTGTTCATAGTTGTGTGTTAAGCTTTTTTTCTCTATTTTATTCATTGTTTTTATGTGTTTCTGTTGTAAAGAGACTTGTTGGCACTATTAGTTTTAGTTTAGAAGGTGGATAAAAGGAGCTTTGCAAGAGAGCCAGAGGAGGTCATTGGGGATTATATGTGTGTGTAGCATATGAATGTACGTATGTAAATCATAAAGTTTTTGTTTGTTGGTCGGCCTGTTAGTTGTTTGGTTGCTGACTTTGTTGCCGCTGCTGCTGCTGCTGCTGTTGTTGTTTGATGTCTAACTATTTTACATTTGCTGTTTGTTGGTGCTTTTATGACTTTTTCTGTCTAGAGGAACCCCATGAGCAACAAGTGTTTTGGAATTTTTCTATTACACTAATATAGTAGAGGAAAAAAAACAAAGAATGACTAAGTGTTTGTGTAAGTGTTGGTATGTGTGTGTTGTTTATATGTCTGGTTGGTTTGTTATGGTTTTTAAAGAGTGATTTCCTGACCTTGTTAATCATTTAACGCAGACTTGTAGATTTATACATATGTACATAGAAATTTATGTTTACAATTTTCTAGCAACATGTGCTTTTTGTTGTTGTTTTTTAATTAGCCTTATATTATAGGATAAATGTGCTTGGGCGTCTATTAACATACTTATGTAGGTAGATCTATTTCGACTTATAGTTTTTTCAACATGTGAATACCATCAAAGCAAAGAATTCTATGAAATAGAACTGAACTAGAGCTAAAATAGAACTGAACTAGAACTGAACTAGAACTGAACTAGAACTGAACTAGAACTGAACTAGAACTGAACTAGAACTGAACTAGAACTGAACTAGAACTGAACTAGAACTGAACTAGAACTGAACTAGAACTGAACTAGAACTGAACTAGAACTGAACTAGAACTGAACTAGAACTGAACTAGAACTGAACTAGAACTGAACTAGAACTGAACTAGAACTGAACTAGAACTGAACTAGAACTAGAACTAGAACTAGAACTGAACTAGAACTGAACTGAACTAGAACTGAACTAGAACTGAACTAAAACTGAACTAGAACTGAACAAAAACTGAACTAGAACTGAACTAGAAATGAACAAGAAATAAAATAGAACTGGGTCTCGAGTGCACTTCTTGAGATTTTTCAGTTTACTTTCTTTCACAATTACCACGTAATATTTGGCCTTCAAAATTAGTATTATCCTCAATTGTTGATTGCTCTTTTCAGTTAACCCAATACAGGTTTTCCATTCCTGTTATAGGTAATTTAAATTTATTTGATCTCCTTTTATATCGCCACTTTTTCTTTCTCCTTTTACTAGACTTTTTAACCCACATTTATTTTTATTGAAACTGATTTATTTGGTCACGAAAACTATGAGACACATTTTTTTTCGTTAAATTTAGTTTGCAAATTAAAAAATTCTTGGAATTAATAAAATGTGTTTTATTTTTTTAGTTTATTTATTATTGTATTTTGCTTTAGATATTCAATCTTTTTAATCTGTTTGTTTCATTTTATTGTTTTTCGTTCTTTATCCACTTTCGATTTTCAGTTTTTTTTATACATCTGTATTTTTGTTTAGTTGTTTGTTTTCTTATTCTGCACTCATAAAAAATTGCTATTATTAGTGTGTATTAGTATAGAGTAGTGTATATTTAAAATAAAAAAAAGAATGATGATGATTGTTCCTAGCAACTCATTTTCGTTTTATTGTTGCTAGAACAGAACGCATTTGCACATACAGATATGAAATATATTTGCACTCAAACAAACAAAACTACTACAAACATCATTAATATGTTCATCATTGCTTAAACATCATAATCATCATCATATGTAGAACTATAGTATAGTCATCATTATAAGTATACAAAACTAAACACATATAGCTAGTATGTTTATACATATGTATGTTTGTTGTGCACAAATATGTAAGTTTGATTGTATATCTGTTTTTTAATACACTCAACTACTACTACTTTGCACTCTTACTACTTATATATTATTGTTCCATTCCTAACTAAAATTTAACCTTGAAAATAGCGAAAATAAACAAAAACAACAAGAAGTATGAACAATATAAGCAAAAAAAAAAAAACAGATATAAAATAATATAATAATACATAATATAAAAAATAGAATTTTATGGAGAGCTCTCTTAGTGCTTAAAAAAAGAATCAAAAATCAAAAAAAAAAAAAAAAGATAAAATGCAAAATTAAAAAAAATGGAAATAAACATTTCAATATTTTATTTTGTGGGGAATCCATAAGGAATATTCCTATGTGTATAGAATTCCAGAAATGGGAATAGGGGATACAAATGGAAGCAGAAAACTTCATTGTATCTTATAGGTAGATTACTTTTTAAAATTCGGTCCATGATAAATCGTAATTTCTATATAAAAATCTACTGATTAGTTCATTGACAGTATACTGACTTATCTATTAACAATTTTGAAAAGTTTATGGACAAGTGAATTAATTGATAAGTTTAAGAACTAGTATACGGGTTGATCTAGTTTTTGAACTAGCCTGGATTGACTAAATTATTCACAAGTCCAAAAAATTTAAGTTCCATATAGGAGCAATTGTTTTTTATTGATATATTGACATGTTTTGACAGTTTTTTTTATGACAGTTGGAATTGTGTGGAATTGTTATTTTACTATTCTTTTGACTGATCTTCTTACAAGTTTTTGCACTAATATGTCTATTAGCGGATATATAAGATACTTGTCTATTGATAAGTCTATGGATTGGCTATTGAATAACATATCGACGAGACTACATATGTTGACAAGTTTTTTGACAATTGTCAATAAACATGGAAGTCTATAGATTCTATTCTATTAGTCTGTTGCCAAGTCTTATGATTGATATATTGACAAGATTTTGAACAAATCTTTAGAGGGAATTATTGACATTTGATAAGTTTGAAAAATGGTCTATTGACATGTGCATTACTAAGTCTATTATTTGATCTATTGACTAGATTATTCACAGGTTTATGGAATGGTAGATATATAGAAAGGAGGGTACATATTACATCCTTTTCAAAGAAACATAGAAAGTTTTAGATCGATATGTAGTTGTCATATACTCAAATCAATCAGAGCTAAACGTCAGAGATTTTAATAATATATCAAAAAATATATCAAAATATATTTGCCTTAAGTGCCTTTTAAATAGGCTTTACTGTAGTAATAAAATTTCCATTTCTGTACAGCAAACAATAAAATGATGAATGTTTTCTTGAGACAAACACGAAAATGTTTAAAGTTAAACATGTTTTCTTTTGTTTCTAATTAATAATATATAGAGCAGTTTTAAAGACATATCAAAAAAGTTTTGTTTAAATTAAAGATGATGACACATCGCAGCAAAAAAACCCAAAATTTTAAGAACAAATGCAACTCAAATTTCTAATATAAATACCTATAAGTAATAATACTTCGAAACTATAATAAAAAAATATTTTTTTTGGTTAGATTTACATTAAATCGCGAAATTAGAACTATGTTAAAAATGCATAATATTCCCAAATTTTTTTTTGTTTGAGTGTATTTTTATGATAATTTTTTATTAGTTTTTTTTTTTTGCATATTCCCAAAAAAACTTTTGAACCTAAAACTAACTTAACTCTCTTTTTTCTTAACTACAATACCTACTCTCTTCACTCATACTATTAGAAAGAAAAATGTGTATATCAACAATAACAACAACTATTGCTAATACTTATTTAAACAAATACAAAAACACAATTTATTTCGTTCAAAATTTCTATACCTACTATAAAAATAATAAATAAATAAAAAATTATTCCCCAAAAAATGAATTTTTTGCGCAAAAAAAAATAACTGAATACAGAATAGAGTGCGAGAATATTGTATGGAAAAAAAATGAAAAAAAATCTCACGGTTTCAGAATACGTCGTCGAGACTACAACAACTCACAATATATTAATGCAGAATACGACGACAAAAACTACAACAACCACATAATTTAAGACACACAGTGGAAATATGTGATAGAGTCTGCGTTGACGGATTTTGAATACCCTTTATGCTAAACAAAATATACATAATTGCTATTTAAATTATGTTTATCAAGAATCGGGGCCTTTCGACTTCTATTGCCTATAGCTTTGTCATTTATTAACCGATTTTACTGATTTTCGTTACGATCATAATTACAACCATGGCCTATCTATAATTAGGCACTACAATCATTTTTAATAGTCTTCAAAGAGTTGAGTCAACTTAAAATTATTAGAAAATATTGTGTTACTTTGCAAAGCTAAGAACAGTGGCTAGACATACTTAAAATAGTCAAACATTGTTGTCAGATCTTACAACGTTGACTTAAAAAGCATTTCAGCCAATATTGCTAGTCAAAAATTGTAAGTTGACACCGTTGGTACATATTTTTCTAACAACGTTGTAAGATCTAATAACTGCGCATACATAGATTTAAACGAAACATATCTTTCAATTACAAATGCATTGACAAGTTTATCATTACCTAGGGTAGGGTACACGAAACAACCAAAAAATTTTTTTGGGAAATAAATTCTAATACATAGAGTAGAAAATAAGCAACCAAAAAATCGAGTAGAAGAGGAGAACAAAAAAATGCAAAGAAATTCTCCTCTAAACCAGCACACTCCCTCAAACAAGAACAACAAACATAAAGAGCAGCAACAGCAGCAGCAAACTCCTGTTGGATGAATGGTGGTGATGACGACGACTACGACGGTGTTTATTGCGTTGTTGCTGTTGTTGTATTCAGTATGAAATACCTACTACATGTTGTTGCTGTAGTTGTATGCGGCGTTTTTTTTGGGCGCAGCAGTTTGCGCGGTTCAAGTGAATATTTTGGATAGTTTTTTTAGCAGTTGCTTAATGCGCTTTTTTAACGCTAGTCCAGGGTCAGTTGCGCATATTCCACCAACAATTTAAGTAACAAAAAATAAAATAGTACTACAACAAAATCCTTAATGTGTTAATTGAAAAAAAATATGGAAATAAAATTTATTAAAAAATAAATTTAAAGAAAAAAAACATAACGGTAAAGAATTTAAGACTAAAATTTTAAGCGCTCGGTCGGTCGGTCGGTCGTTCTTAAAAAATATGTCGGTTTAAAACGGTTAGAAAAAAAACAGCAAAACTTGGAAAAACTCAAGTTTAAGAAAAAAGTTTAAAATAATTATAAAAAAACTAAAGCAAAAATTTGAATTATTTAAAATTGAAGTTAAAAAAAAATAATTTAAAAAGTTAAAAAAAATCATTGAAACAAACAAATTTTATAAAATTTATTTAAGAATTTGAAAAAAATATAAACAAATTGCAGCAAACTGAATTATTAATAAATTTAAAAAAAAATAATAATAAATATAATAAAATTTAAAAAAAAAATTGTAGAACAAAAATTTTATAAAACTATTAATGTTAATTAAAAAGCTTTACAAAAAAATTAAAAAAACTATTTTATAAAAGAAGTTTTAAAAATTTTAAAAATATGAAAAGGCCAGCAAATGAGAATAATTCACTATAGATAAAAAAAATACTAAAAACCAATAATAAAAAAACTTAATAAACATTTTTAAAAATTTTCTTTTCACTTAAGAAAAATGTTGAATTTCCTTAAAACTTCAGAAAAAATTTCAAATTTTTTTAAAAAGTGCCTTTATTATTATAAACCCAACTCAAATTGCATACAAATTGCAAAAAAATAATTTAAAACAATATTAAATAAAATAAATAATAATAATAACCATTAAATAAATAATACTGCAATAACACAAAAAACAAAAGGTGAGATAGTGACAAACTTATAACCTTGAAATTGAAAAAAAAATTCACTTTCATAGTAAAAAAAAAAAAAAAACTAAACAAACGAACGAACGAACTAACAAAAAAGAACAGATTAGATTATTCACTCTCTTCCTGTCTCTCTTTCTCTAACTGGCTTATAACAACAAACTGCACTAATCATTAAATATAATCAAAACTAATATAAAAATTTTATATAAAAAAAGCCAAACTAACAGCTAAAAAGCTTCTTTTGCCCCTTTTCATAAAGCAAACCCAAAATAGCAACAATAAAAATAGTCTAAGTAAATAACAGTTTTTTTCTTTATAATAATTGCAAATATAACAAACATATAAAAAAACAACAACAAAAATGATGCATTCTTTCTAAAAAAATCAAAAAAAAAAAGACTCGAACAAAAATCCTACAAACAACTAACCATAGACAGAGAGAGCTTTCTGTTTAGTTTCTATGATCATTTTATGTTAAATGAGAGTGAAAGTTTTGTTAGTTTTTATATTTGAAGTAGTAGTTGTTGTCTACTTTGCTTCTTTGTTTTCTTAAAAAAAAATCACAACAAAACCCAGACAATATTTTTGGAATTAGAGAAGAGCATTTTATTTAATAGAGTTGTGTTTTTTTTCCAAAAACGTCTCAATTGTTTGCATTTAAAAAAATTTTATATTTTTTTAAATTTCGAAAAAAAATACATATAAAACCTTGACCATGAAACAAACAGGAATGATTCAATGGGTTTATTAACACCAATATGTAGGCATATTAATCGTATTATATTGTTGTGTTGTTTTATTTATTTTTATTAGAAATTTATTATACATTTTTTGTCTAAAATTAAAAACACAAATAAACAACAAACTTTTAGTTCAAATTGTTTATTTTAGAACATTTTTGTTAACCGTTAATACTGTATATAATTGTTGATGAACAAATTTTTTTTTTGAGATTTGTTTAAAAATGTAAAGTTTTTTTTTCAAATTTATTTAGTTTGAAAATGGCAAAGGGTTTCAAATTTGTCGTTTAGTAGACAGAACTACATTATAGTTATGATTTTGTCATAGAATTTTGGTCTTTAATATCAATCTATCAATATATTTTAAAAGTATTTTAACATTGAAAGAAGATGTTTCATAAATACAACGATTTTCTGCATTATAATTATGTTTTTGTTAAAGAATTTTGATTTGAATATGAATCGAAATCAATAAATTTTTGAATTATTTTTACAAAAAGAAGAAAAACTTTCATAAATACAATGATTTTCTACATTACAGTTACAATTTTGTTATAGAAACCTGATTTAAATATCAATTGCTATCGTTATATCTGAAAGATTCTTACAATGAAAGAACAAATAGATTTTGCTAATTTTTAATATAAATCGATTGATATTTTGAAGTATTTTTACAATAAAAGAAGAACTTTCATAAATGCCATGAAATTCTACATTATTGTTATGATTTTGTTATACAATCTTGTTTTTTAAATCAATCCATATTAATTTATTTAAAAAGTATTTTTACAAAGAAAAAAGTACTTTCATATAATGATTGTCTGCATTATAGTTAAAATTTGGTCTTAGAATCTTAACCTATGTAAAGCTTCATTGCAATTACGAAAACTGTATCGTTAATGTCAAAATAAAAGCTTAAAGTATATAAATAACTTGTCAGTTACTTTTCCAGTATCTAAATTATAGCTTCTTCCCTTTTGTTGATCAAATAAGGACAGTGGACATAACTAAATAGTTTTCTTTATAACTTTTTAGAATAAAAAAATGAAATTAAAAACCTTTCAAAGCTTGACTAATCTTTCCTTTAAATTTAATCTCTTCCCAAAAATTATTTTAAATAATTACAAAGCATTTTTAAGACTCTTATACTTGTTTATACTTCATTTCTTAAATTTACTATAAAATAAATTGTAATCATTCATTAACACAAACATTTTTCTATGACGCTAGCAAATAAAAACAAAAAATACTCTGATAACTGATTAGAAAAAAAAAATCATACATAAATAAACAATTATAAATTGCATATTAAACTCTAAACAATTCCTAAGCAATTATAAACAATTATTTAACTTAATCTTATCATAAATTTAACAAAATATTAACCTTTATTCTACGATTTTCTTCCTTTTTTTCTCATTGCAGTTTACGTTTAATTTAAAACCATAATAATTTAAAACTCTACGCAACAGAAACAACCAATCAACTAAACAGATTTTCACCAAAATCAACCCCCCCAGAAAAATATTGGAAATAAATACACGGATTTATTATATACATACATAAATAAAAATTTTTGTTGAACAAAAATTTTATTGCAAATTAAAGAAAAAAAAACTTTAATTAATTTAATTAAATATTAAAGGAAACTGAAACCAGAAATAAACAAAAAAGAAATATTGAATATTAAACTGTTGTTGTAATTAATACAAATATAATACATACACGCAGTCAAAATGGATGAAACTCAACATTTTTGTCTGCGCTGGAATAACTACCAAAGTAGCATAACATCAGCATTTGAGAATTTACGAGATGATGAAGATTTCGTCGATGTCACATTGGCTTGCGAGGGTCGTAGCATTAAGGCACATCGTGTGGTATTATCAGCGTGCAGTCCATATTTTAGAGATTTATTAAAGGTAAGTGAAAATACTTCATTATTTTTTATATATATATTTTTTTATGTTAATATATATTAATTTAAAATATGGGCAAAAATGGGGATCGGAGATAGGCAAAGAATTCTCTGTTCAGTTTTCTTAATATTTTTATGGTTATTAGGTAAAGAGCTTTCTCTCTCTCTATCCTTTTCATGTATATCAGCTCACACATGTATAAAAAACAAAATGTGACACTCGAAAACAGCAGAGATAGAAAGAAAGAAAGAGCTTATTACCCACTCTATTTTAAACATATTCTTACAATAATTATTCGGTCTAAAACTTTAGCAAATATCACTAAATGTTTCCCTTTAAATTTTTTGTGTTTTAATTAAAATATTTGTTAAATTTTATTAAAAATTGCGTGTTAAAGTTTATAGTTTTTGTATAGATATTTAGCTGAGGTTGATTATTTATTCTACAATGTAAATTTGTTTAAATAGTTTTCTTTTTAAATGCATTTGTTAATGTCATAAATAGCTCTTTCATTAGTTTGATTTTTTTTTTTTTTTTGGTTAAAATGCGACGTCAAACTTTTTCCTTCATAAGTTAAACAAGTCATATTTAACCAGCAACAAAAAAAAATAATAAAACGAAAAATAAACCGTAAACTAACATTATAATAACTCATAACTATTCTAAGTTTTTCCGGCAGTTCGAGGTGACTGTCTTCTACTAGCGATTGTTTAATCGAAAAAGCCATGTACATATCATGCACATGTCCTAATCAAAAGTCAACTAACCCTTACAGACTACTAATCAAATGGCGCTCAATTCCCTGCTAGCTTACTTGGAGACTCTATATTGATGATTACTGATTACTTGCTAGATTACTTGGTGACATTCAAGTGACAATTTACATTTGTATTTCAAATAACTTCAGTTTATTAAGTAGGTTACTATGTAGATTACTTGGGGACAATAAAGTGACAAACGATTTCAATAATTTAATAGACCGCTCTAAAATGAAGATTGTGTCTCTCTGCATAACAATGAATGTATAAATTCAAGTTAATTAAGCAGCTAAACATTTGGAAAATAGAAAATTAAAAAAATACCATGACTCCTGAAAAAACGACGGGTTAATTTATAAAGACAGGTATAGGATAACAGCCAACCATTCGTACAACACATTTGTATATAAAACTAAACAAGAAACTGCAATTTTTTGCTACAAAAAAAATCATATATTTCTCTTTATACTGCAGCTGTAAACATTATAAATTTAAAACTGAAAACTAAATGATATCCTTGCTAAGCGTTCAACACAACAATACCCGTTTCTATATCCTTTAACAGCCACTTTTTAGGCATTAGCAATATGCTAAAGAAAAGAAAAACTTATAAACAGAACCTTAACAAATCTAGCACGAAAACCGCCAAAATGTAAAAAAAACTGAATTGGCAAGTTAGTAAATAAATTAAAAAGTGTACAAAACACACAACTAACATTTAAAATATTTGTTTGTTTTTTTAAAGTTGTAAATAAAAACATTTGCCTTCATACTCTAAGAATAGGCGTATTCTTTATTTTTAAGAAAAAACTTCTAGCTGCAATTTATTTAGAAATTCCCTATGAAAAGGGGAAAAACAGTTTTGCAACTTTTCACAACTGCTGGCATAATGCAAACAACTCAACCCAAAAAAACAAGACATCTAAATATGGTTTCAGTTTTCAGCACGTGATATTTTATAATAATTTCTTTTTATGTGTGTTCTTTTTTTTGTATAAAATTTTTATTTTTATTAATTAGGTTGCTATTAAAAGCTAAAGCTAAATGCCATAGTTAGTATAACAAATGCTAAAACTTAAAAAAGTACCTGCAAGATTCAGGCAACCAACCAAACAACCTCCAAAACAAATATGAGTCTAAAATTTACAAACTGCGGCAGACATTTATGGTCTAATGTACGAAAACAACAACAATAATGGCACATTTTGGCGGTAGAAAAGACAACAATGCTTTACATTCCTTTTAGTTTTTGCAACAAAAGACAAAATCAGCCAAACAAACTATAACGATAAACTATTTTAGAAAAAACAACTTTGTTTTGTATTGCATAGTTTTAGGGGTTTTCTTAAGAATTGCCCCCTTTATTAAGTTTATTTCTTGCTGTTGTTCGTCGTTGGCTGTGTATAGTTTGTTTGTGGCATTAAAATGAGCAAATTTCGTTTTAGTTTTTAAAACCGCATCACTTTTCAAATACTTTGTTGTTGTTGTTTTTTTCCTGTTTTTTATAATTTTAATGCAATTATAATAGAAGTTTTTATTACAAATTTTTATTTAAAAAATAAGTTTTATTAATGTAATTTTTATGTCATGTGATAGTGGTTGTTAGACAATAGTAATAAATTTGCTTTATAATATATCAAGGAAATTATATCTTAAATATGAGTTTTTTAATAAAGGAAATCTTTAAAAGCTTAAAACTAATTTTCCTACGTGATATATTTGTTTGGTAAAGCTGACATATTCAAACAAAACATTTTTTAAATAAAAGCATTTTGCAAGCATTTTTCTTAATTAATATTTTTTAAATTTTTTTTTAACAAGATTTTTGGAAATTCTTTTTTTTTTAAAAAACTTCTTCTAAAACTCCTTAGCCTTTTTGAAAAAAAGATTCTATTAAAAACTTTTTCAGTAAAAAACAAGTAGGAAAGTATAGTCGGTAAGGTACGGGAGGTACGGCTGTATGGGTGCTAGGTGAATTAATGGACCGATTTCAATAGGCTTCGTCCCAGTGCAAAAAAAAGCTTGGTCCAAATTTCATAAAATTATGTTTAAAATTGCGGACGGACATGTCTTAATCGACTCAAAAAATGATTCTGAATCGTTCGGTGTACTTTAAAGTGCGTATTGGACCAATATTTTTGTGTGTTACAAACATCAGCAGGGTATAAAGGAAAATGGCTCATTGGGAAGCTTTTTGTAAAGATAGATCCTTCAAAGAAGTTTCTTGTGAAAAGGATTTACAATAATATTTTTGCAAAAATACTTTTTTTCAAAAAGCTTTTTTATTCTGACATTTTTCTCTAAAACTTTGTTTAAACATTATTTTCTAAAAAGTTTTTTTGAATAAGAGTTTTAGGAAAATACTTTTTTTTAAAAAGACTTATTCTAAAACTTTTCGACCAAAGTTTTTTCAAAAAGTTTTTATAGAATGCTTTTTATTTAAAAGACAATTAGAAATTAAATAGCATTATGTAAATTAAATAGCATTATGAGCTTTTCACAAAAAAAGTTTCTTGTGAAAAGCTCAAAAAATGATTTACAATAAAGTCTGAAAGTTTTCCAAAACTTATTTTTTATTTTTTTTCTAAAATGTTTTTTGAATAAGCTTTTTGGAAATGCTTTTTTATTCAAAAGTTATACAAAACACTTCGATGAAAGCTGTTTTTTAAAAAAAGTTTCTACAGAAAACTTTTAAATCCAAAAACTTGAGGAAATGGCTCATTGCGAAGCCCTTTTTCTTCAAAAAATGTTATTTTGTAAAGCTCAGAGAAGATTTTAGAACAAGTTCTTTTTAAAATTCTGAATAGCATTTTATTCACAACAAGTTTACGAAATGCTAATACATATGTACTCAGAGCTTTTTCGACTTAAAAGTTTTTTTACAAAAATATTTTACTTTTCTGTATTTAAAAGCAAAGTTGAAAGTTTTTAGCCAAATTTAAAAGAAAATTAAAAAAAAACAGGGAAAACTAATTTGCTAAGATATTCTTCATTATGTTACAATTTCTATTATGGCTAAAAATCCAAAGAAAAAACTTATTATATACTAAAATAAATACAATTAAAAGCAATTTGAATTGACTCCATTTAGCCAAAAAAACACAAAATTTGGCATTAAATCTCAAAAAAACTGCGTTGACAAGTTTACTTGCAACTAATTGAAAAAAACTAGTCGTTAACAAATTTGTAAAACTTCTTGCATCAAACAATAAAATGGGCCTACTTATGCAAAAATTAATGTATAGAAAAAACTACAAAGACAATAACAACTTCGAAGAAATAGCAAAAAATCTAAAAAAAAAATTGCTTAAAAAACATTATACTTAGTAATGTCACGACATTTTGCATACTTTGAAGTGCATAAAATATCGCGCAACAAAAAAAAACTTCTTGAAAAAAACTAGAAATACAAAATCCAACACAAAATGCAAAAAAAGAATACAACATTTAATTTGCTAAATAGCAAAAAACAACAAACAATAATAACAACAACATAACACACAATTGAACAAAAAAAAAACGAAATAAATTATTGAAAGACACACAGCAAAAAAAAAAAAACTTTAACAAATGCAACTAAACTGAATTCAACTACAGCAAAGACTTGAACAAAAAAATAAAAAACATGGTCAAGCAAAAAAGAAATAATAATAATAAAATATATAATTTAAATTACATTATCAAAACAACAACACCAAATAAAAAAAGAACAAATTTATAACAAAAAAAAGCAAATGCTTTGTAAAATGAAAGTAGCAGAAAAAAAGCTTCTCGCTACAAATTAAAATGGCACAAAACTTTGTTGGCACAATATGCAAAAAAAGAAAATTGTACAACTATTATTATAATAAAGTCTCTTTTCTGTAAATGTTTTCCTTTAATTTGTTGTTGCTGTAAGTGTTAGTATAAAATATATACTAGTCGTTGTTTTGTTCTGAATAGGCTTAAAAAATTTACAATAAATGAATTACAACAAACTGTAGTGAGGAACACATTAAGCAAACATACATTGTTCATTGTGAAGAATGACTGCTGGCTACAGCTAGCTGATGCTGTTTAGTCAAAGCATTTTGTTGAAATTTAAATAAGTTTTTAAAGTGCTCCGACTTTTAGCAAAACAATTAGTACTTATGAGACACTAATAAGTTTTATAAAGGTAACTCAGCTCTCTGCTGTTAGTTTTACAGTGAGTATTAGGAGATATTTACTAAATTGCACTACCTATTTAAAAAAGATCTACCCCGTATTCATAGATATATTAATCGATTATTTTAGGCTTATTACGCACATTTTCCATGCAAAATTCGTGCAATAAACCATCAATAACTTTTCTTAAGCAGTTCTAAATATGGGGGCAAATATTTTGGTTGTAGTTTTCCTTTTAAAGTTGTTGTTGTTGATCATCTTTAAACTTATGTACTTTTGTTATATTATAGGAACTGAAAGCTTAAGTTATGCTTATTGGATTTAGTGGATTAAGATAAGCTTGTTCAAATGTTGTTGTGATAGAAAATCGTTTACCAGAAACGATCATAGAAAACCAAAGAAATTTTAATACATTGTAGATCAACTTTCAAATGCGAATTCCTTTGAATGTATGCTTCTCCTTCAATTGCTTTAAACCTCTACCAACCAATTCAAACTAGTTCTAGGGGCAACGGACTATATGTCAATAGTAAGCTTACCACGTTTGTTATCATTTGACAACGGATGTTATTGAAAATTAATTATATTTATATTTTTGTATATTTCTTTTTCCATTTCCTTCAAACTTTGTGTTTAAAGTTTGTTATAAATCAAACTTTTTCAAATATTTTAAAATAATTTTAACAATTTTAAACTGATTCTTGCTAATGATTCAATTTTGTTTCCATCAAACAAAAAAGCTTTTGATTTGATTTTAAACTTTTTCAATCAAATTTTAAAAACTTCAAACTGCATTAAACTTTAAATAATTCTTCGTTAAAGCTTTTCTTAAAATCTTTTTCAATATAGTTTTAGAAATTTCAACATCCCCTCTCAAAGCTTTTGATTAAAACATTTAACAAACAAGTTTTAGAAACTTCAAACCTGCTTCAAACTTTATGGTTATTTTTAATATATTAATCATGATATGACCCTTCAAGTTTTTGTTCTAAGCTTATGCGATAAACTTTAGATTTCTTTTAAAGCTTTTAAAAGCTTTTGATATCCTAATTGCCCACAAACTTACTAGACAGCATGACATAAAATCTAATAGCTCAAGATTAAAGTTTACAATGATTACTTAAGTGTCTAAACAATCGCTAGAGTATGGTATTTTAAGGAAAATATTATATGTCAATTCACTTTTGCCAGTCACTGTTCAGCCCTTTTTCTTGCCATTTTATTAAGTGTTGAAAATCTAGAAAATACAAAACAAACATTTTCTGTTGTTTTAGATAGACTCTAAAGTCATTAATATTTAATTAACTGCAGATAGAAATATTATTTTAATTAGGGGTTTATCTGCAAACAGCAACAACTACAACAATATTTGCACAAAATAGCAAACCTGTTATTTAACATAAAATATACAAAAAAAGACAAACACTTAATAAAATGAGAGCAAAACTACTGAAAAAATAAAAAAACAAAAACTATCTACTGATAGTACCTAGTAAAAGTAGAGGAAACGATAACGGTCATCTTTCTTTTTTTAGTTTTTGGCAAATGAACCACTTGTAATGCTAATTGTCTCTTAAAAAGTTGAACGGTTAAAAAAAAGGTTGTAACTGTAAAACAACATAATGTTGCAGCTGTTAAGCTTTGTTGTTTAACTTTTTTTGTGTTATGGGAGTTGATAATTTGCTGTTGTTTTCATTTCTTATTGAAACAGTTAAAGCTTTTTATGCAGTTTTTTTTTTTTTTGTTTGTTGTAAAAAAGCAGCCTCTAGAAAGTGTAGTTGCATTTTAAGCAAAAATTTACAAAATAAATGCTTTAACAGAAATGAATAAAAAAAACAACTGAAATTAATACGAATAATACATACTTTTTGCCAATTGAAAAAATGGCGTTTCTCACAAAAATGAGCTCAATAAGAGGTGCCAGAGTTAAATGAATAATACATTGTATGTATAGGTATATAATATTAATGTAAGTACTTGTAAAATACATATTATGGCATGGACTGAATGACTGACAGACAGACATACAGACTGACTGGACTGAATGGTATGGCCCACTTTCTTGCTGCTTGTTAATTTCTGTTTAATAAGCTGGGTGTTGTTGTTGATATAATTGCTGCTGTCGTGGTGTTGCTTGCTAAATTGTGTTATACGGACAACGTTGCAGCAGCAGCAGTTACAAAAAAAACACACAATTACAAAGCCAATGCAGTAAATTAGCAGCTTCAATAAATACATTCATTATAATGTATTTAATAAACAAATAAAACTTACAGCAACAGAAACTGAAGAAAAAAACTTTTGCCATAACAGATCTATACATATGTATTCATGTATATAGCTCACCCTATATACTTAAGTTTGTAACAAAATAAATTTGTTTACAAAAAAAAATGCAATAATTTTGTTGCTGTTTATTTATATGAACAAAGCATATTTATTGCACACACATTTCTTTAAATGTACTTGATTTTTTTTCTTTTGTTATAAACTTTGTAACTGTGTGTTTTTGTTAATATGAATGAGACCTAAACAAGATTTTCGATCTGTTGACCTCAATTTGAACAGCAACCAAAAAAAAAGCACACACAGTAAAACAAATTTTACAAAAATAGCAACTAAAAGAAGCAAGAAAAAAACACTGCAACGAATTTGCTAAACTGCAGAAATATACATACATATTGCATATATTTTTTGTTAAATCATGATCATCCTGTGGCACAGAAATACATACGTTACCACACCACTACTCTCAAATAAACAAAACAATCACCATCATTGTTTTTAAATATCTCACCAACACTTGTGAGATATACATGTATCTTTACATTGGTGTAAAATTGTAATAATACCCTACTTGCATTTAACGACAATAAAGGCATTGAAAGAAGGGACAGACAGACAGCCAGACAAAATTGCCGCAAAAAATATCTCATGTTTTATCATCTGATGCATGACCTAATTTCTAGATGAACGATCACATGCAGTCTGCATGCATGTATGTATATAAAACTTTATACATATATTCACTTAAATGCGTAGAAAACTGGAATGCTGAAAAAGAAGTATGAGTATTATAAACTATATTTAGATACAGATACCAAACTATATGTACAAAAAAAACAGTGCATAACAAAATGAAATCATCACTTTTATAAATAAAAATATTTCTATTTTCCAGAATATTTAAAAACTAAGGGAAATATACCAAAATAAATTTTTTATAATTTTCCTTTCTTTTTTATCTCAATTTCAGAGTACACCTTGTAAACACCCAGTGATTTTATTGCAGGATGTAAATTTTCATGATTTACATTCATTGGTTGAGTTTATATATCATGGTGAGGTAAATGTCCATCAAAAATCCTTACAATCATTTCTTAAAACCGCTGAAGTTTTAAGAGTTTCCGGCCTCACACAACAACAAGCAGAAGAAACTAATAGTGTAAGTTAATTTCCAAAAAAAAAAAAAAAAAAAAAAAATAAACTTTAACAACTTAAAAGAAAAAAAAAAAACTTTATTTAAAATTTTCAATTCCTTTAATTCCATTAGCAATTACTTCAAATACAAAATCTCGCCAATAGTGGTATACGCACACCTATTAATACACACCACACCTCTATGCAGGATGAATCACCTATGTATCCGCGTAATATTGTAGGCTCACCACCGCCACCACCATTTCCACCCACCCAGTTACCGTTGTATAAACGTAACATTGCCATGATTAGACGTGAACAGCATAATACATCAACATCATCGGCTGAGGATCCCAATAATGTTTTAAAACGTATACGTAGCTCGGATAATGGTTTGCCACCCAGTAATACTAATAGTCCCGATATACCACATCCACGCAGTACTTCACCACAATTAACACCCACAGATTTTTCCACAATGAAACACAATAATAATAATTCACCACCACCAAAAGATGAGAAACGTAAGTGTCCTTAGAAATTTGTTTTGTTTTTCCTTAGAAAGATTTTTCATTGATCTTTTTTTCCTTATTGTTTAAATAGGTAATGGTTCCTCGCTTAGTGTTAGCGGCAATAATGGCAATGGCTCAAATACAAATACCAATGGCAATGGAATCTCTTCAAGTGAAAAATTAGGCAGTCTTACACCATCACCTTTGACACGCTCGGCGGACGATGTTAAATCGGAACCCATGGAATTAGTTTGCCCTATTAATAATGATAACGAACATAGCAATGATTCGACTGCTGAACATGAGGTACATCGTGCCCAGAGTGCTGATTGTGGTAAAGGTTCTTTGAGGTAAGTTTTTATATTACTTAGCTGCGATTAATGTGTAAACTTGACTTATGTTATTTTGTTATTCGTTACAGTTCGGGAAACGATGAAGAAATTGAAAATACTATGCCACCACATCCGGCCTCGGCTCCATTTCCATTTTCACCAGGTGAAAAGTTATTTCCATCGACCCCATTTCCACCGTTTTCAATGAGCAACATAGATCCAGCAGCATTTGCCAGTGAGTATAATGTTTTTTATCGCTATAGCTTTAGTTTAGGAAAACCTACTATATTGAAGAAAATTTGTGGTCATGATGATAAACTTCAGAAAAATATTTATAGAAAATGTTATTAGAAGTAGATACCATGATTGAACCCATTACTGTAGAAGTAAGGACCAATAGTTCTAGTAGCCTAAAAACCAATTATTCTTGATATAGAATATCAGACAAAAATATTTAGTTTCTGAACTTTAGTAAAACAATAGTTTAAGAAAAGGTTTACGACAGATGATACTACAGTTGAAATAAATACTGTAGTAGTAAGGACCAATTATTCTACCAGCCGAAAGACCAATTTTTTGATATCGAACTTAAGACAAAGAATTTCGTTTCTGATCTTTGGGAAAATAAATGTTATAGACAAAGTTAATGACAGTTGATGTTGATCCCATTACTAACAAAGTAAGGGATCAATTAGAACAAAGGAACCCAATTTCGATAACAGAACTAAATTATACAGTTGTAACCATTACTGAAGAAGTCTCTTAGAACCAAAAAGTCTATTACTCGAAAAATCAATATTAATTGTTGCTGATACTATAGTTTAATTTATCTCTGAAGAAGTGGGGGGAGTTCCATTAATGTAAAGCTTAATTAATTACAGTTTAACCATTAGATTAACTAAGGATTTACTGATTTAAACAATGAGATTAGATTTCTGAGCTAATTTTCTACTATTAAACTTCTAAACCTTGTTTTTTTGTTTATTCTTTTCCATTTACAGATTTGAATCCTCAATTACAAAGTGCTGCCGAATTAGCTGCCTCTCCCCAAGGTGAGTGCTTTCTCCTTTTTACTATTGCTTAGAATTCATTGACATTTTTTACATCAATGCGTACAAAATTTTCTTAATTTTTTTTCCAAATAATTTTTTTTTGTTTTTAATTATTTATTAATATTTATATAATTTTTTTTTCAATTAAATTAGTAAACATTGATATTCTTTATTTAACTTTTGGTTTATTTATTTATTTATTATGTTTTTCTTTTAAAAATTAGAATGAAAAGAAAAAATAATAATATATTTTTTTATAAAATCGAGTTATAAAAAAAATTAAACAAATTTCATTTACTTCTACGCATTTACATAATAATAAAAATTACAAAAAAAAAATATAAAATATTTTAAACAAAATTTTCAAACTCAACTATATAACAGTAATAGAAAAATCTTAACAAAAAAATCGTAAAAAAAGGTTTAATATATTTTTATTAAAATTTTGAATATAATAAAAAAAGAAATTGGTGGTTCGATATATTAATCCTTTTTTTTGTAATTTCTAAAAGAAAAACCAAAAGTATTTAAATAATTTGGCTTAAGTTTTTTTTACAATAATAACAAAGAGAAGAAAAAACAGAACCTTGAATATAAATTTCTTTCTTGTTTGATTGTTTCAAATGGTAAATAAAATTCATCATTTATTTCCGTCACTTTTTAATGCTTTTTTTATATAAACATATTATATACTCATATAATAAACGTTTGTATATTTAACATAATATCTAAATACTTACATGAAAATTGAAGTGTTGTTATTATAAAACACTTTTTGTAAAGATATTTAAACATTTTAAACACACATGCACACAGACATCTTACATATATATTGAGAGCTTAATACAAAAGTTTTATTTCCGGTGGGGTTTTACGTTTTATAATCATTATACAACAACCTGTTGCTAATAGCGTTTGATCATATTAAAATTTTACAACATATTAAAAAACTAAGTTTTAATTTAGTTGGTTTAGAAGTAATTAACATAAACACACACACACACAGTCTTTGCCACATATTCATTATCCTTTTGCTCCTTAGCACCAGCTATACATTCTATTTTTGTAATAGAAAATTTTCTCATTCTTTTGGTTTTTAAATGAGGGGAAAAAAGGAAAATTTTTAATTATTTTGTTTTATTAGTTGCTTAATTATACATGATGTAACTGTCAACTATGTGTGTGTGTGTATGTATGTGTGAAAACCACAACAATTTCATCACTAATAAACACAACTACTTTACTTCCGTCTCTCTAGTCTTGAACATCCTGTTTATGTGTATTTATTACTGTTATCATTTAAAAATCAGTTTGAAAAGTTTTTTTTTGTTTTTGTTTAAAACAAAAACATTTTCATAGAAAGCCTTAAAGCATGTGTGTAAAACAATTTTTTGTATTGTAAAAACCTGAGGTTAAATGGTGGTTAACAAAACCCCCAATTTTTTTATACATCTTTCCCCCTTCTTCACCTTATAAAATAGGTATGTTTTCTCATTAACTTACTCAATGGCTGTATAGCCTTTATGTTGTTATATTTTTCTACAATATAAAGTTGTATGTTTTATTGTTGTTGCTGCTGTTCAAATAAAATGTTAATCCTTTTCCTTTTTACAAAGTTGTGTTTATTTTCAATAGAAACCCCAACAAATAAACACAAACACTAACACTTCAATTTTCATGGTGTTTTATATACATTCAAATTATATAAAAATATAAAAAAATTGATTTTTTTTTAAATATTTATTTTTAACATATAAATAACTTTGTTCTTTAACAAACAATAATAATAACTATAAAAGCAAAAAAAGAAAGTTGAGGCGTTCGTATTAAATTATAATTTATACACTTTATAACAAAATGTTAGTTAAAACGGTTTTCAATCACGTACAACTAAATAATATATTATATTATATTGAAAATAAATAAAAAACCAACAGACGTTTTAAACAAAATATAAAAAAAAACAAAACTAATGTGAGAAGTAAAATCTTACATTTGTCTTAAACAAACAAAGAAAAAAAATTTAAAAAATCATTAAAATAAATATATATTTTCCGTGAATTGTTTTTTGTGTACTAATTTTTGTATTCGTACTCTTAATATAATTTTTTTTTGTTGTTTTTAATTAATTATCCTTAATTTTTTTTTCGTTCACATTTTTTTTTATTAATTATTTTTCTTATGATTTTCTATTCATTTTATTGAATTTAAAATTCATTTGTCTCATATATATATACATTTTTTTTGTTTTGAAATTATCCAACAATTCAATTAAATATTTAAAAAATAAACCTTTCATAAATTGGTTTTATAGTTTAGTTTAAAATAAAAATTCTCATTCACCCTCCCACCCCTTTTAATATATTTATATATTTTTTTTGTTTATAAATCATATTTAATTGAGTTAATTAATAATAATATAAATGTGCTTTGTTTTCTTTTTATAATTTCCCTAATATATTAAAAAACAAAAAAATTATAAAAATTTTCTTAATTTTTTTTAACCAAAAATTTAAACTAAACGTCGTATATGTGTGTAATTTTTTTTCTAAACTTAAAACTAATGTTTTTGTTTTATTTTTCAATTATGATTTTATTTTATATAAAAAAAACAAACATAATTGTGTTTTTTGTTTTAATAAATAAATGTTTTCTTTTTGTATTAATTTTTTTTTAAATTTAACAAGCGCGTTAACGCACGTTTTATTTATTACTAAAAAATAAAAAAACGCAAGCAACAAAATAAACTTTTTAAAACAACATTTTGTATTAAGTTTAAAAATGGCAGAGAGTTTTTTAATACAATTAATTCTTAATTTCTTTATTTATTTTTTTCGCATCTGGTTGGAAGGGCCAAAGTTGTATTAAGTTTAAAATTAAAGATTTTATTAATTATGGAATTCAATTTCCGGTTTATAGGGAAGAAAATGATATAATCTTTCAAGTAATTAACATTAACAATCATGCAGTTTTAATCACAAATAAAGATAATGAATAGTTACAACTATTTCGAAGAACCGATATTGTAATAGTTCTACAATTTAAAATATTTCTAGGAAATTAAATTGCATGATCTACTTTTTAATTGATCCTGAAGATCAATGCAATTTAATACAAAGTTTAAATAGTTTATAGAATTTCTGCATTTGGTTCGAAGGACCAATATTGTATTAGAGCTACAATTAATACATTAATTGGACAGCATCTTCAGGTTTCAAAAAAAGCAAATTGATCCGCCCGATCACTCAGTTTAATAGTTAATTATATTACGAAATTTCTTCATTCTACATGTGGTTCGAAGGACCAATGTTGTAATAAATTTGAAATTAAAGAGATTATTGACAGGTTTCTAGGAAAGAACATTGCATGATCAACTTGTCAATTGATCTTCAAGATTTTATGGAATTTCTTCCTTTTTTATCTGATTCGAAGGATTCGAAGGATCATTCAATTTAATAATTAATTATTTACTTATTTATCTAGTTCGAAAGACCAATGTTAGATAAAGATTTAAACTAAAGACATTAATAGAACGTGAGTGTGATTTTCAATTCCATTTTCGATCTTCGGGTTAATTGATCTTAACGATCAGTGAAATAGTATCTCTCTAGATGAGACCATACAACATCTTTGTAAAATAAAATATTAACTTTCATAAAGTTTAGTTACAGTTTAGCTTAAAGTTAAATTTAGTTTAGTTTAATTGGTGTTGTAGGTTTAAGCTTAAACTTAAACCAACAACTTAAACTCTCGCCATTTCTACAAAAAAATGTTAAACAATTAGTTTGTTTTGTTACATAAAATTGAGTGTTGAAAAATTTATTATTATTTTCTTTATAAAAAAAAAAGAAAAAAAAGCTTCATTATTATTTTATAACAAAAACAGGCTCCAGCAATGACAGCAAAACTTAAGCAAACAAATAACTCTTTCAACAATGAGTTTATAAAAAAAAGATTGGTTTAAATTTGAATTCCTCTAAGAAATAGCAAAAGAAATTACGAATACAAGAGTGTGCACCATGTAAAATATTTTAGTACAAGAAAAAAAAAGAGACGGTTAAATTCTTAGTCGCAACTTAGTGAACAAACTTTTACAACTACTTTTTTTGTGAATATTATATATTAGGCAAACAGTTATAATAATTGGTCCTATATGAATTTTCCCCCTTAAATGATCCGTTGCAAATAATCAAATTCCCCTAATGGTGACAAAAAAAATCGAATTAAAAAAAAATAGAGAACAAAATTTTGTTATTAACCATTTGTTTTTCTTTTTTTACGAAATAAAAATAAAAAATAAAAAAGAAAATTTGAGAACCACACATACCTACACACCCACACAAACACAGCCTCATTTACATCTACATTTTATACACTATCATGCATACCTACATATACACATACACAACTACATTTAAAGCATTTTATAAACAAAGTATTTTTTTCCTTTTTTTTCATAAGTACATTTACACCAACACTTCATTATTATTAACCTGGCTTTATTTAGTTAATATTTTATATATATATTTTTTTGTTTATTTGTTAACATTTAACAATTTACTAAAACTTCTTATTAACTTCTCTTAAATCTTATACTAATTTGTTTTTAATTTAATATGATTAATAATGATTAGAAGTTTTTTAATTGCTAATTGTATAATTAACCTGGCAAAAAGCAAATCAAATTTAAATACAAAAAAAATTGTTAAAAAAAACAACCCCGCCCTAAAAACAAACATAAAAAAATTTCCCCCCCAAAAAAAAACCAGAAAAGTATCACACAAAAAATCTAAAAGTATAAAATTATATAATTAAACTAAATTTTTTTTAGCTTTAAGTTATAAACAATCAAAAACCCCTACAAATTCCTTAATAAAAAAACAAACAACAATAAAAATTATTTGTAAATTAAATTATTTTAAGTTACACTGTAAGAAATTAAACCCTTATAAAAATTGGTATTTTAAACAAAATTGCATGAGAATTAAAAATAACGAAAAAAAACAAAGTAATTGTAAAAGTTTCGGTTTAAAACAAACTATTGGGTTAAGGTTTTATAATCAACAATAAAAATTTAACGTTTTTTTAATAAATAAAATATATATTTTTTTGCTTTTTTGTATTATAATTTCAAATTTATTTTAAATGTATATTTTTTGTTTCTTTAATTACCAAACAACAATATGGTTTTTATTTTTACTCTAAGTTATAAAATTATTATTACTAGCCATGTCTTTTTTTAGAGTATAAGGCTTTAAAAATAAAAAAAAGAAATCAAACACTTCAAAATCAACGGTTAAAGGACATAACTATATACACAAATACTTAAACACTGAAAGAAACAAAAGGTTTTAAACATCAAAAAAGAAAATAATTGAATTGAAACTCTTAAAATATATATAAAACACATACACTATAAAGTACACTATCAAATCTTAGCTTGTATAAAAATTATAACTAACTAAAACCAAAACAAAAAAACTATGGGCAAAATAAAAATCGGTTCTGTAAGGCGATATGGCTTGTAACTCCTACAACAACACTAAGCCAAAAACAAGAAAACAAATTCTAAAAATCTACCCAAGAAAGCATGTTTTTGTAACGAGAAAAATAATTAAACAAAACGAAAACAAACCTAGAAGTATGCTTCTAAATTTGTAATATATGAATAGTAGCTATAAACCCTATACTCCTCCTACAACTCCAACTAAACACAACCTACTACTACAAAAATAAAACCCCCCAAACACACACACACAAACTATAAAAACCCTACCTCCCTCTTACCACCAATCCTCAACTATAAATTGTAAATTTAACAAAATTTAGTTTAAACTATTCCACTTAAAAAGAAATTAAACATAAAAAAATACAAACACAAATTACACTACAAGAAAAATATGGTGATGGTGTTCAACACTTAAATGATACACAACACACACAAAAACAATCAAAACCCAGAATTATAAAAAAAACAAAACTACGATAGGTCAACTTAAGTTCCCAAAAGCAGAAGTTATATATAATCAATCTTAATTTGCAATATAAAAAAAAATAAACGTCCTCAACATTTTTAACAAAACCTTATATTTTTTAAAAAAAATTACTTCTTCCCCTTTTGCACTCAATAATTTTGTTTAGTTAGATCTGGTTTAAAGCAATAGTCACACTTCTTTATAAACATCTTAAAAAAACTAGTGAAAGAAAAAAAAACAATCAAAAAAGAAATAAATTTTTTTTAGTAACCAAGTTTAAACTAAGTTTAAACATACTAAGTAAACCCAAAGTTAAATTGAGAATAAGTACAAAATATTTGAAAAAACAAAAAATCCCTAAAGAAAATTTCAAATTATCCAAAGAAAAAAAAAAAAACAAAACTCAAATTGATGGCAAATTTTGAAATTGAATTCTAAACCTAATTTTGAATAAACTATCAAATGGTTTAATACGACGTTTTTCTTTCCCTTGTCGTCAGGTCAACTGACGACAATATCACTTTCTACAATCAACAACAACAACAACCATCACTTCTACAATAACAATGATAACGATAATGATCACCACCACAACATCATCAACAACCACAACAACAACAATATTAATAATAACAATACAAATTTTTGTAACAACTTTTTCAAAAACAATAAATGTTACTCCTCATCATCCGCATCACCAGGCATGTCAGCTGCTTCAGCCGCCTCTGCCATGTGTGGCCTTAATCTCTCACCATTTTCTAATAATTGCAATGCCAACAACAGCCACAACACCGGATCCTCAAACAATCAAATCTTGCCTTCTGCTCTCATGCAAAACAATACACCGGGTGGTAATAATGCCATGGGAGGCAATTCTTCCAATAATATTGGCAACAATAACAGCAGTAACATGTTTGCTGCGGCCGCAGCAGCCATGGCCAATATGGCTGCCTCGTCTAGTAACTCGAATGCCTTAAATTCATCCGCAAATAGTTTAAATACATCTAGCGGTGGTGATGATTTTCGCTGTGATCCCTGCAACAAAAACTTATCGTCCTTGACACGCCTCAAGCGTCACATACAAAACGTTCATATGCGTCCGACAAAAGAGCCGGTGTGTAATATATGTAAACGGGTCTATAGTTCATTGAATAGCTTACGCAATCATAAGAGTATTTATCATAGAAATCTAAAGCAACCGAAACAAGAGCCCCAATCACCGGATATGGGTGGCGGTCATCATGCCAACAATATGGGTGTCACTGTCAATAATCCCTACTATACGACCATTAATCATCGTTCATCTTCATAGGGTTTTATGTATTTCGATTATTTAGCAAATGTTAATTTTTAACCGTTATCGTAATAATAATAATGATCATAAGAATTATTATTATTTTTAATCTTTAAAACAACAATAATAATATTAAATATTAAGAGAGCAAGAGTCGATTTATCTATCACAAGATCGTTAACGTTAAAGTGAAAAAAGACCTTAAAATTAAAACAAAAAAGCAAAGAAGTTTGAAGGAAAGTTTATTATTTGTTTTATACAAAAGAGAATGTGAATGCCGGTTATTTTTTAAATATTCTCACTTTATCACTACTGCTTAACAACACATGGTTACTGATCCATTTGCTCTCATTTTAACTCTTTCTCTTAGGTTAGGTGTATGTACAAATTTTATCATTTTGTATATAACATTATTAGTGAATTGGTAACATTATTTCATTACTTACTTGTAATGTACTAAATCTATTTCAAGCATTTCATAAATCTTTTACTACTATTCTACTTTACTTATCACGTAATCATTATGGACTTTTATGACAATTAACTGATATTCTCTTCAATTCGATATGGAATTAATTTTTGGCTCAAAATTTTCACTTTTCAAGAAGAGTAAATCTTATTTAAGATTATCTCATTTACTTTAGTCAAATAACATTTTTTTATTTATTTAAAAAATTTATTTGAGTTTAACTGATGATTTAATATTGAGCTAAGGATCACGAGTAAGATCGGTTTGATCCAAAATGAGTTTAACATTTAGAGTTGTATGATTTAGTATTAAAAACTGGATGTTGAAGTTTTATGGCGATCATTTTTAAACAATTTTCTCTGTATAAAACAATTTTTGTATTAATTAAGTCTTGAAATAAAGATATCGAACAAGATCGATATGATCAAATAAATAGTTTGACATGTTAAGTTTTGAAAATTTTTAATTTTTTAAATTATAAACAAATAATTGTTATCTTTAGAAGCCAAAAAACATATTTTTTCTGTTTATAACTATTTAAATTATTTATATTTTGATTTCGAGACTCCGAACAAGATCGCTATGAGCGAACCAATAGTTATCTTTAGTTCATGTCTATATTTTTGACGATCTTGATGATCATTTTTTAACTATTTTGTTTCTGTCTTAAACTATTTGAATGAATTAATATCTTGAGTTAAAAGTACCGAAGAAGATCGTTGTGATCTTACAAATAGTTCTTAATTTAAGTTTTTGTATTAAAAATTTCGATTTTGATAATCATTTTTCACCTTATCTTAAGATAACAAGATCGATATTATATTGATGTAATATTGACAATACTTTTGACGATCTTGATGATCAATTAGAAAAACTCTAAAAACTATTTAAAAGTTAAAAAAAACCTAACAAGATCGATGTGATCGTGCAAACAGTTTATTGCAATGTTTAGTTTGTAAATTTTAGTTTTTGTATTACGATCTTGATCATTGTTAATATTTTTCAACTTTTGATGATCTTGACGATCATTTTTCAATAATTTTCACATTAACTTGAGATAAGGATACTAAAAAAGATCGATATGATCTTAATGTTATATTACAAATTTTTTTAACGATCTTGATGATCTTGATGGTATTTAAATTAAAGTCGAAATTTATCTCATTATCTTTTTAAAAGTTATTCCTTTTGTACATAACCGATTAGTTTGGTAGAAGTGATCTTACAAGTTAAACTATATTAAATATAAACTTATACATCAAATAAATAAAAACTATTCCGGCATTCATTTACTTTTGAATA
This sequence comes from Lucilia cuprina, assembly GCF_022045245.1. Taxonomy (NCBI): domain Eukaryota; kingdom Metazoa; phylum Arthropoda; class Insecta; order Diptera; family Calliphoridae; genus Lucilia; species Lucilia cuprina. The sequence continues at coordinate 54,660,746 of NC_060951.1, read as the reverse complement.
TTTTGAAACAAATTCTAAACATTCTGCTTAAGCTTCTTCTCCATCCCAAAAAAGATTACATATATTAAGGTGCTTTTGTATAAATTAAATTTTTTCCACATAATTCTATAAGAATTAAATAATTATTTTTGTTAATGTTTTGTAAATTAAATTTTTTTCTAAAAACGAAAAAAACAAAACAGGATACACAGTATATACAATTAACTTTTTTTCTCAAAATAATCTAATCTTCTTAAATTAACAAAAAAAAAAAAGAAAGTTAAGCAATATAGTTAATAAATATGAAAAATTTTTATGAATTTGTCAGGTTTTTTTAAAGAAAATTATATAAAAAAATGAATAGTTTAATGAATTTGTTACTAATATTAAATAAATATAAAAAAGTGGCTTTAATATATATAATTAAGAAAGGAAATTTAAATTACAAAAAAAAAATCATTAATAATTATTAACAATGAATATATTGAATATATACATTATTATAGTAAATAAGAATTTTTTAACAAGAAGAAATGTATAAATAAGTTTTGAAATTTTTACATTGAAAAAATAAGAAGATGAAGAAAAAATAACAAAAATATATTTAAAAATATAAAAGAAAAAAATATTGAATTAGTTGCAATAATTTTAAGAACTAAATAGGAAATTAACAACAACAACAAGAAAAAATCGGGCATTTTTATGGACGACCGACCGACCAACTGTTTTTAAAGCTTGATTTTTTTACTTTAATCATATTATCTAAGATTTTTTTTGTACATATTTTTGAATTTTTTTTAATTAAAAAAAAACAATAACATTATAATATTTTTTTTTTTAATAATGGAGATACTTTTTTATAAATAATTGTGTTCGTTTAATTTTTATATATTTTAAAAAATAAGTTATTTTTTACATTTTATAATTAAGTTCTTTAATTTTTTTATAAATTAATTTTTCTTTTTGAGAATTTATACAATAAGTCCTAGAAATTTTTGTTAAATATATTTTTTTTTAAATATACAAATATATGTCTGTACTTTATAACAAATCATTTTATAAAAAAATCACCATATTTTACCACAAGTCAAAGCACCTATTTTTTCATACACATATTTTTTTTGTAATTGGTATTAACACTGAAAAAAATATTTTAGAAATCCTTTAAAACCCTATTAAATTTTCCCCTATTCCTTTTAAAACTTTTTTAAATCTTTAATTATGCAAAAAAAAAAACTTAAATTTTTATATACCTTAAATAAAGTTAATAAATTTTATAGAATTTAAGCTATAAAATATAGCAAAAGCTCAACTTTGCTAAATATATTTATAAAAAAAAATTAAAAAAAAAAACAAAAAAAACTTCCCCCCTCCATCTTGTAGGTGGTGTGCTAACAATGAAAAGAAAAAGAGACACTAGTGACAAGTTATTAAAAAAACATATAAATCTAAAATTAAAAAAAGTATAATAAAAAAATATTGTACTTTTATACAAAAAAACCAACAAATCAATCAGGCCAAAAATGTTTCAAAATTATACTAAAAAATTAATTGATTCCTTAAAAAAATCTACTCAAGGATCATAATTCTAAAAAGCATGCTTTTTACTTAATTATTTTAAAAGCAAAAATTTACCAAAATTAATCACACAAATTTAAGAATAATTCTTTTTAAATTTGTTAAACGTTGGAAAAAAACTCTAAAAATGGTTTTAAAATTTAAAACAATTTTTAGATTTTTTTTTGTAAAAAACGTAAGTGTTAAACAGTTTTCTTTTTTATAAATGTATCAATGTGTTGTTCATTATCTTATCTAAACAAAAATAATTTATGCAAAAAAAAGAAAAATTTTAAAAATTCCCTTCCCAAAACTGCCTTAAAAATTCAAAATTCAATTAACAGTTTTTCAAAACTAAACAAAACAAACATCTACCCAAAAGCAAATGTTATTAATACTTTATTTTTGTTTTTACTCGTTTTATTTGTTACAAAAAAGAAATAATAAGCAAAAAAGGCAACATTTACTTAATTCTCCCCTAAAAGAAAAAAAAAACGGAAAACTAATTCTTTTTGTTTAATTTTAATTCCAAATTCATAAAAGATCAAGTAAAGAAACAAAAACAAAAAACAAATTTGAAAGTATACTTTGAACATTTTTATAGAGCCTGGATTTGTTAGTGTACCTAGAGAAACAATTAAACAACAAAAACAAATACATTAAAAGATACAAAACAAAATTAAAAAAAAAAAACAAAAAACATTTTTCAAAAAGACACTTAAAAGACAAAATCAAACAGTACAAAAAGATCACAAAACCAAACAACTACTACAAACTACTTATTCAAAATGTTACAAAAAACAGAAAGTCACTATTGTCTCTTTTCTCTTCTCTTCCTATATTCAATATAGGTGGAAGCACTAACCTACTCGGTGGCGTTATAGTACCCGGGGTCAATTCTAATACAAGTAGCAACCACCACCACCACCATCATTCCACTCATGCACTACATCAACATGAACATCATATGCACAGCCTCCATCAACAACAACAGCAGCAACAACAACAACAATTACAACAGCAACAAGGCAAAGAACGTAATTCCAATCAACGCGATAGTGATTTAGATCATGAGCGTGAAAGAGAACGCCATGGTCAAAGAGCGACGCCTGATCAAAAGGGTCAACAGCAGCAACAACAACAACAAGGTTCCTTTCCCAATACCCCCTCTCCCCACCATCTCCAACCCCCACAATCCCAACAATCGCAAACCCCACCACCTCATCTTTCCCATGCTCATTCCCAATTTGCTTTACAGCAACATCAATTATCATTGATGCCCTCTCACCATTTGCACTCCCATCATGATCTCTCCCCCAGCAGTCATCATCACCATCATCATTTGACTAGAGCCCCCTCTCCCTATGATCATCATCATTTGTTACAGCACAGACGTTCCTCCTTGTCACCCTCACCCACCGGTCGTTCTTCAAATACTTCTTCAGCGGCTGGTATTCTTGCGTCTTCTCGTGCCTCCGAACTGGGTGGAGGTAATCGTTTGCTATTACCCCTCCCCCTAAACGCCTGTCATCGTTGCGATGTTTGTGGCAAATTGTTAAGCACCAAGCTCACACTTAAACGTCACAAAGAGCAACAGCATTTACAGCCTCTCAATAATGCCGTCTGCAATTTGTGTCATAAAGTTTTTCGCACTCTCAATTCTCTCAACAATCACAAGAGTATCTATCACAGACGACAAAAACATCATTCGTATTTTCATCATGGCTCGGTAGGTTCCGGTGTGGGTTCCTCTGCAGGTCCCGGCAGTCGCCTTCACCAATCTCTAAGTTCTCTGCAGGCCGCTGCCGCCGCCAATAATTCTGCAGTAAATCGTAATAATGATAATGCTGTAGCTGCTGCGGCTGCAGCAGCCGCCGCTGCTGCCGAGCTATTACTCTCGCCCATTGTAGGTGCTGGCGCTGGTAACGCGGGACCCACCATGCAAATGTCCTCTCACCCTCAGCAGTCTTCACCAAATATGGTGAAACCTTGTATGGACTACTTATAAGATCAGCATAATTTCTTACAACATCTTTTCAGTTTTGCCATGAATCCAGCCGCCACCGGTGCCGGTCCTACACATCCGGCACTAACAACAAATCTTACATCCCCATCATCTACGACGAATACAAATGAGGCTGGTCTAGTAGCCTCTCTAAACCCGCCGCCACCGCCACAACCACCACCAATAGTTGATTTGACACAAATAGAAAATTACGCCATGGGTTCATGTGAAGATCCCTATAGTAGTATGAATTTATTAAATCATTAAATAACAACAGTTATAAATAATATTTGTCGAAAATAATTTCTTGTTAGTGTCCACAAAATGTCCTCTTTATGTTCCTCTCCATATTTATTTTGTTTTATATTAAATCTGGCTTAAGTGGTCGTTGCACACAAAGAAAAAAAACTATGTTTGCAACAAACATGTACTTGTGTTTGTGAATAGTAAATTATGGTTGTGACAACCATATATATTGTTTAAATAATAATTTTTCTCTGTGTGTGCAAATGATTAGAAGTAAAGCACAAGTCGCTAAAGCAACGCTTTAAAGTTTCAAAAGCTTTGTTTAGAAAAATTCAAAAATGTTTTACGATAATCAAAACTTTCAGACTTGTGGCATAAAGTATACCATTTCAGAAGATTTTAATATATTTTCGAACATCATCAAACCCTATATTTCTCTGAAACCAAAATATTATTTTTAAGAAAACCATTTACAAAATTAAAATACCATTCATAAACATCTGCCGCAACATCCCTCTCTTACAAAATCCTACATACAACTTCCTAATTTATTCCTCCTTTTGGATCTCAAAAACAAAAAAAAAAACTAAAAAACATACAAAAAAAAAACAAAACTTACAAAGATTTATTTTTTATTAATATTTAGGCGAATTCAAAACTGTGATTTTTACAAATATTTTTTTAATTTCATTTTGAAAAAGAAAAAAAAAAACGTATGATTGAAAACTCATAAGATGAGCATCATATATAAATGATAAAATTAAAAGAAAAAACCCTAAAAAATTAAAATAAATTATATTTATTAAAAGGGTGCGATTGAATATAAGAAAACCTATAAATTTTATATATAAAAAAATTAAAAGAAAAAGAAAACTTAGTTAAGAACCATTTTAGTGTATGAAAAAAATGACTTGTGCAATTAAACTCTTTTTCGTTGACAATACATTTAATTTTAATTTTATAAAATAACAAAAAAAAACAAAATTAAAATTATAAAATATTAAAAAAAAAGAAAATTTATAAATAATAGAAAAACATAAGAAAATGTATTGTAAACTTATATTAACACAAACAAAACTAAACTATATTATTAAATTTAAACAAAAAAAAACTAATTACTTTTAAAGGACTTATTGTGTAAAACTCAAAAAGAAAGAGATAGAAAAGAAATCGTTAAGATTTAACTGGATTTAAAATCATTGTAATATATTATATATTTTTTTTAGTAACTAAGATAGAGCAAAGTTTTATTTCAACAAATGTAAATATGTATTTAATACATTTAAACAAAAGAAACACATTTACACACACACACATACATACAAACGAAAAAAATCTTATAAACATGAGAACCATTAAGAAAAAAAAAACCAACACCAAACCTTCCATTAGTAAATAGAACGTGTGGTAAAGAATTTAAGAATTTTTTTTTATAAATTATTCTTAATCCTTTACTAAGGATTTAACATTTTCATTTTTATTTAATATTTATTAATGCAAAATATATTTTGCCTTATTCTCTATATAAAATTCATACAAAAACTTTAAACTCTTTGGGAATTCAAATTAAATTTGTTTCTCTCTTCTTAAATACACATTTAGACGCCTTAGCATCTATTTTGTCCTTACAAAATTGTTAAAGATTGTGTTATTCGTAGTCTTGCCTCTCAACAAACACAAAGGTATCAAAGACTGTTATCATTGCTGAGTATTAAACTGACATTTAAACGTCTAAGCACATATTACCTTACAAAAGCATAAAGATTTTGTTATTTGTAGTTTTTCCTTTAAACTCTCTGCAATCACAAAGATAAGTTAACAAACTTACATTTAAACGTCTAAGCATCGATGTGTCTGTGTTATTTGCTATTTTGCCTCTAACTCTTAAATCTCTTCGCAATCACAAAGGTACTACGGCTGTTTTCGTTGCTGAGTATTAATTTAAACGCCAAAGCAACTATTTGTCTGTTTATTTTCTTACAAAACTTACTAAAGATTGTGTTATTTGTTATTTTGAATCAAAATCTCAAATCTCTCAGCAATCACAATACTATTACGTCTGTTATCGTTGGTTGACAAACTGACATTTAAACGCTCACATATTCTATGTCTATTTATTTCCTTACAAATGTATTAAAGATTGTAAATTAACACACTGGTTTAATAAATATCACAAAAAAATATTTGCCATTATTCTCCATATACCATACAAAAACTTTAAACTATTTGGGAATTTAAATCGAATTTGTAAATTCCTCTCTCTAACAGCTGCTAAAGGCAACAGCTGCTTTTCGAATTTCCTAAATTTCTTAATGCATATTGCTACACGTTCTATTTACATAACATTTTCTATTATTATAAATATTTTTATTTTAATTATTTTTTTAAACTTTATAAAGATTTTTATTTTTCTAAACTATTTTTTTTTTTTGGAATTGTGTAAAACACATTAAAGAAGAAGATTGAAAAAAAAACATTTTTTTATGTTTTTTAGGCATTGAAAGAAAAAAGGACTGATAGTTTTTAGGTTTAAGATCAAAAATTTATATATTCTTTTGGCAATTAAAATACCAAATTAAAACAAAAACATATATGTGATTGGCATAAAAAATTTATTATTTTACAAAAACGAAAAAAAAAATCAAAATTTTTTCCAAAAAAAACTAACTTAAAAAAAGCAAAATTTTTGTTTTAAAAAGACTGAATTATTTTTTTTAAACTTTCGCAAGAAATAAAATTTCTTTCTTTATACTTTTCCAAATTGCAAAAAGTAATTAACTATTTAATTTTATTTTAATTAAATTATAGCAAAAATATATATTAATATATTTTTATCTTTTGGAAAAAGAAGTCTGAATTTTTTTAATAATTTTTGTAATACCAAAATTTTTTTTATACACCCTTATTTTTTTTTTAATATTATTTTTAAAGGTATTCTCTCATGTATGCAAAACAAAACAAAAAAATTTTATAATTATATAAGTATTATTATTTTGTATAATGTTTTTCTTTTAAGTTTTTTTTATAACAATTTAAGCAGTTATTTTTATAAATATTCAATATTATTAATTATTTTCTTTAAAAAAAAACATATTACCACATACCTACTACTACAATATTAAATATATCATATATTTTTTTAATGTAAATGTTTGTTTTTTCTTTAATTATTTTCTTTTAAATAAATTTCAATTTGTAAATATAACACAAAAAAAAACGTATGGTAAAGTTTATTTTTATAAATATATTTTTACTTTCTTTTTTATATATATATATAGATTTATTGTTTCAAGTAATAAAACTAAAACTTAAAATTAATTCCTATTTTTTATTATATTATATAAATAAATGTATGTCATAAAAACTAAAGCAGAAAATTTTAAATCAAACAATAGTGTTAAACATAAAAGATAAATCAACAACTAAGCAAAAACCCACAACCAAGCAGTAAGAAAAGAACATAAACAATTAAAGAGAAATAATAGTTAAAAACAGAATTTATGTTAAAATAGCTCCAAGAGTCCCAGACAAAATTACTAAACTTTTAGGTTATGTTATGTTTTAAAAGGAATAGCGAAGATTTTGAAAGAGTTTATATAAAAGGACTGCCTTTGTTGTGATATCAATATCAGAATGTTATCATGACTGTTATCGTTATAATATTTATGGCAAATTGCTGATTAAAAAACTCTCACTTAAACGCAAAAGCAGCTATAGCATCCGTAAGGCTGAATGAAAGATTACCAGAGAGCTCATTACATTTCTCTGATCTATAGCCTCCCAGTAATGTTTCAATCTCTTTTTTTTATTGTTTTCTTTGTCAATTTTTGCTACTTTCCAACATTTAAACGCCTTATTATCACATGTTAATTCAACCACTCTAACACATCTCTCAGTTTAGTTCTGTACAAAATGTATTCTCTCTTGAACTTAAGAAAAGTATTAAAAAAATATTTAAACTTTAAAGAGCTTACATTTCTTCAATAAGGTCATCTGTTACTCGTTTTTCGAACTTGTAAACCCTTCAGAAATCACTGAAGTGTATTATTTGACTTGGGTGTTGTTTTCGTAAACAAGTTATACTCTCTTGCACTCAAGATGAGTATAAAACTTAAATGCTTTTAAACGCCAAAGCCTGTATTATTGTCAATTCTCTCAGCAATCACAATAGTATTATTAGGATGTGTTGTGAGTTTTTTTTTTCTAATTTAAATACCAAATTAAATTTCTCTTACCATATACATGAGTATCACAAATTTAAACGTCTAAGCATCAAAATAGTAGTAAAAAGCAAGTAAGAATGTGTATAAAGCAAGCAATGAATGAATTTTCTATATTTTTTAAATAAAATTGAAAAGTAAAAGATCAATTTTCTTAAACAGAAATTCAAGCAAATTTTTGAAAAATTCTTTGAAGAAAAATCTCTAGAAAACAAAATTCCTTCAAAAAATCTTATAAAACAAGCATTTAAAAGTTTAGTAATCTAACAACAGATTAACCCGAAAAAACCGACATAGAAAACAAAACTAAAATAAAACATATAACAAACAAAATAGTAATAATTTTTAATTGAATAATAAAGCAAAACTCCTATACATAGTAACAATAAAATAAATAAAAAAACCAACAATATTATAAAAATATCCATATATATATGTTATAAATATATACTACCTACACACTCACACACTAATCAAATTCAATAGTAAAAATAATAAACCAAATGAGAATTCTAATGAACCATTAAAGTAACAATGAAATAAATACATATTTAAAACTTTTACTTTCTTTGACATACAATAATTAATAATGAAACAAAAGAAATCTTCAAAGAAAATAAATTTAATTAAACACATTAAATTCATATGTATGTACTCAGAAAAAAATATATATAAATAAAATAAAACAACAAACAAATAAAGAAATAAAACAACTAACAAATAATGTCCAACAACCCCCCTCCAACCCCCCCAAAAAAATAAAACAACAATAGAAAAGGTTATAAAAAGAATGAAACTTTAAAACCTTTTTTTAAGGTTTTAAAGCCCTCAAACAATAGTCGTTAATTTTTTTAGTCTATATTTATTAATATTATTAATTATTTTATTTAATTTGTTTGTTATAATTGCAACTATTCTCAGTTAAAGAAAAATAACTTTAAACAAATAAAGTTAAAAAAAGAAATAAACTATAACTCCTTGATTTTAGCAGTTAAAAACATTATTAAACAACTACACACTTTCACTTCCATTTTCTGTTTGTAATTTTAATAATTAACTACTATTTATAATGAATAAATAAAAATTTATTTTTTTTATATATAAATACCACCACCTATAAATATGTATAAATATAAATTTTGTTAAAACTAATTTAAACTATTGTTTTTTGTTTCTGATATATTTTCTTATTATTATAATTTTTTTTCGAATTAAGGTGTTTAACACAACTTTTTTTTCTTGAGTAAACATTTAAACATTTGTTTAAACAAAAAATAATAATTCATTAAACTAATGATTTTAAGTTTTTGAGACAAAAACAAACAAAGCAAACCACAACATTTTATTTATAACAAAAAAATAATAACAAACATATTTTCGTAAAATAAACATAATTAAAAAAGTTATCATTTAAATATAAACAATAAAAACAAAAAAATGAAGAAAAAAAAACAACTAAAGTGTTTAATTCAAAACTTTTTCATCACTAATTTACAACTCAACTCAAATCTTAAAGAAATTAAGGTTAAGGCTCTTTATCATGATGTCATATTGTTCAAACTAATAAAAGCTTTAATTGGCTTTAATCATATTATTTGTTTTCTCTCAAACTATTGCTAGCTTTTCACATAGAATTTAAGTTAACTGATTGCTTAGGACTTTATTTATAGCATACTTTTTTGGGTATAAATTTTAAAAGGTTCTCACAAATTTAGTTTAAATTGTATCTACTATAACTTAATTTCGCTTTTTTGCATTTGTCTACTTGTGTCATTTTTTTTATCATCCTGTTCATAAATGCTGTGAAATTGTTTCTTAAATGTGTGGATTTACAATAAGAAAAACCTATATATGTCTTTAAAAGGAAATCGTACGCAAACTCAATATAAATTTAAAACATGGTGTAACGTATTTAGAAATAGGCTTAATTTTATGCAATATTGTCTTGCATTTCATTAATATTTTTATTTATTTAATAAAAATATTTAACATTTATTTATTTTATACATTATCTATTTAACTACTATTACTAGAAAAAAAAAACAAAACTTAAACTCACTCTAACTGCCCACCACAATCTATGTGTCATTAATTGTCTTTTACTTCAGCCATATACATATATATATAAAATATATATTATTTAAGCATTTTTTTACTCATATATATATTATTTTTTTTGTTCGTTAATGGTATTAAAACAAAAAAAAACTAAAAATCAGCAAAAAAAAAACAAAACAAAAAATATTTTTTTAAACAATTATAGTTATAACCTTTTTGCAATATATAAACACAATTCCAGGAAATTCGCCTAAAAAACTCTTCTCATGCCAACTATGTGGTAAGCTTCTTTGCTCAAAAGCTTCGCTCAAACGTCACATTGCCGACAAACATGCTGTACGCCAAGAGGAATACCGTTGTATCATCTGCGAAAGAGTCTATTGCTCGCGTAACTCCCTGATGACCCACATTTATACCTATCACAAATCACGACCCGGTGAAATTGAAATGAAAGATCTTAAATTATTCAATCAATACAATAACACCATCTGAAATCAGAAGTTGCATGACTCTGTGTCATGTCAGTATTGTGCAACTAATAATAATAGCAATTGTAAAAATTCTTTACAAACATTAAGAGGAGATCAACATCATAATGACCAACTAAATCATGACAACCTACATCATCATCATCAGCATGATAATCAGAATCCTCATTACTCACAACATGCCCATATACCTCCTCCTCCGCTGCCACCTCCACCTCCTCCACCGCCGCCTCCTCCTCCACCACCACCTCCAGCATGTCCTCCTCTAACTCATCATCAGCATCTAACGCAAACGCTACAACAGCAACATGATCAAACTAAACAACAACCACCACAACCAACTCAACAACGACATTTAATGACCAGTCTTTACGATTATTATTTGTATCATTTGAAAACGACCTAAAGCAACAAAATTTTTAAATTCATACTCAAGAAAAATATAAAATAAAAGCAATGCCATACCTAAAGTAGTGATAACATGTACATTTATACAATACTATACTTATACTTACTTTTACAATTAAAAAAAAAACATAAACTATACAATACTTATTGATATACACAAGTAGTTGTACTGACAATTTAGCTTAATTTATAACTAAAACATAAACTTTTTTATATTATTCATACCACAAACAACTACTTTTGCCTAGAAACGAACAACATATGACAATTGTTACTTGTTAACTGTTAACTTGAATCAAAATTTGTTAACCCAGAAATCACCTTAGAAACCTTATTCTTATGGACCATTTATCTCTATGTGGCCTTCTACTTTTTATTACCTCTTAACATAGTAGTCAATTTACTATAATTATAAGCAAACTAGGACTATAACTTACTTATAACTTAAAACATGGACACATTTCCCTAATTTCATATTAAAATAAAAAAAAAAAATAAATTAAAAACAAACAAAAACACTTAAAAAAAAGAAATCGTAACAAAATCATGTGGTTAAATGTGGATCTACATCAGTGGAGTACAAAGGCTTTTCGAACAAATAAAAAAAATTAAAAAAAATAAACACACATATAAAAACATCTGAGTGGTAATAAGAAAAAATTTAAGCATTATTAGAGGATCACACAAATATAAATTGTCTATATCCTGTTAACCAATGAGAGACGAGGTGAGGATCATACTTAATCATTCAAACAATTAAAAAAAAATACAAATTAACTTTTAAGCTTTTTCCTTACGAAAGCTCTAAAGCCTTTAGATGACGTAGTTAGTCTAAATTGCTAAAAAAAAATATATTTAAAATAAAAACCAAACTCACTGACTCTCTATATCACTCTAAACTAAAATATATATCTCTCTCTGTCTCACTCACTCTCTGTCACTGTCTGACTTACTGCAGGGCTTTACAACAACAACATATTGTTAAAACTACAAATTTTTTTCATGAAATTATAAAGTAATAATCTCTTTCAACCTGTCTGTCACCTTTTTGAACTCACTACACTTTTGTATATTAGCCATTAACTATTCTTCTTCCCTTTGGTAGTCATTCTCTGGAATTTTAACTCGTTTTTTTGAACCGACATACATTCTCTCACTCTGTCTCTCTCTCTCTCTTTCTATATATATAATATATATTATACTGTAGTTATTTTTTATTCATTGATAAATAAACACATCTGCAGTAATAAATAATAAAAATACATTTATCCTTGTATTTTGACCATAATGGAGTGATCTATTTGATTATCATTAGTAGTTGTTGGTTTTACCAAATTCAAACAAACAATTTGCATTCATTCTCTTCTATATTACTTGATATCCTTTCCGCTTTCACCTAGAGATGTAAGTATATATATTCTACAAAAATAAAAAACAACAATTTTTCTTATATATGACTAAGTACATAATTAAATGAAGCTGCTACAAACTATTTAATCTCTCTCATTCTACTTATTTTACCAACTGCTTACAATATATAGTGGAATTTAAATTGAATATTAGTTATCATATTTATTCTGAATCATTCTTTATTAAAAAAAATACCTATCATCGATTTTTACACATCTAACAAGAAATTAACATTAATGAAAGCATTAGAAGTCAAGAAGATTTCACAGAAATTCATTGCTCAATTCATAGCAGCAGGTATTGCTCTAAAACGTGGGACATGTTGTTAATGTAATCTCGAATCTTTATTTCATTGATATCTACAAGGGGGTCCTTGGAGGTGATAGCTCTAGACTACAAAGTTAAAAGCAGCAAAGAGCTCTCTTGAATTAATACATTTACATATTTATTTACATACAATAATCAAGTAAAAATAGTCAGAAAACTATCTACTCTCTGTCTATCTTTTTTCCAAATCAGAGATGGACAAAGAGTAAATAATTATGTTCTTTGCAAAGAAAGCTCTTTGCCTATTACTGCTGTGGTCTCTTTGTTAGTTCTTGAACTCTAGGCAAATAGTTTTCCTGCCTATTACTGTTGTTGTCTCTTTGTTAGTTCTTGAACTTGAAAAACTAGTCAGAAAACTATCAATTTACTCTTTGCTCATCTTTGCTTTAAATCAGAGATAGACAGAAGTAAATAATTAGATCTTTCAATAGTTTGATTGTTTTTTGCACATAGACGATCGTAAAACTTGTGAATACAAGAGTTCAAGAAAGCTCTCCAACTAACCAATAACGTTAGATTTGAAGACGCTCTAAATCAGAGATGGTTATAAAGTGACTTAATTAGCTCTCTAACAAGTTTTGTTTGTGTTTTCTTTATGCAAGAGCAAACAAACGTATAAATGAAACTTGTACTAGAGCTCTTTGCTTATCACTGTTCTAAATTTATTACAGTCAGTAAAATATCCTTACAACATCTGCTTTGAATTGCTTAAATGAAAATTTGTTTCATAACTCTCATTAATGTTAATTTGTCATTAATTTTTCTTGTAAAATTATCAAGGTTAGCTGCTGTTCTTTTTATACTGCTCTATTTCTTTCTCTCTCTCTCTCTCTCTCTAAAACTCTTATTTTCTCTCACTCTATCACTCAATCTAAACAACAATAGCAAAAAGCGAGCTTTAAATTAATCTCACTTTTAAAGTTCAAGCGTTCGTTTTCATTATTATTTTTCACTTTTGATTTCTTAAAACAAATAAATTTATTATTCTAGTTAATACTTCATTCAAACTGTAAGTTTAATTCATTATAATTTAGTTTGATTTTATTTTGGTAAGTTTTTTTTATTTCATTCAACATTTTTTTTTTTAAATTTATTTAAAGCTTATTTTATAAATATTATTATTTGTGCTTTTTTTTTTGCATGTCTAATGCTTTTGTGGCTTTTTTTGTATATATTAAACAAAAAAAAATCATTCAAAAAAGGTGCATGGTGTATATATTTAATACGATTTAAGCATGATTTTTTTATTTTTAGTTGTATATAATTAATATTATAAGTTGGAAAATATATATATTTATATGAAAACAATGTGTATAAAATACCTCAAAAAAACACCAATATAAAGTATTTATTCTGCATGTTTAAGAATAAATACTTTTTCAAATTTGGTAGTTTAGCTAAAAGCAAAAAGTTATAAAAAAATTTAAAACAACATTTGTAGATTTTTACTATCGCTTTAGAACCAATACCAAAAAAAAACCAAACAACTTTCTTTGAATTTGTTTCTCTTCTTAAAACAACTACTATTTTTTTCAACAAACAACAATTTTTAGACGCGTTTGAATCATGTATTTAAATTAAAACAAAAACAAAATTTATCAGCTATTTAAAAACATTTTTTACTTATATATTTATACTACATAACTTAATTAACAATAATAAAAAAAACCAACTCTGTTTATAAAACAAAAACCAAAAAAATATAAAAAAAATAAAAACGCTTAGTTCTATCATAGTAATAGTTAAAGAAAAAAGCTCTTAGGATTTTTTTTTTTTTTGCAACAAAAACGAAACTAAAATTTATTTTAATAATCCCTAGAGCTTTTTTCCCTACAAAGTAAAACTATGAACTATACTTTCCATAACTTTTTTCATTCTTTATTCATTTAATTTTTTCATTTTTCACTTTCAACCAGCACTATTTTTTTACTTTTGAGTTTACTCTCTCTCTCTCTAACAACTGCCATGATATACAAGAACTAATATATTTATTTTTTATTTATCTCTCTACCCAAACCCAAATAGGACCTCATAATTCAATGCGCTCTAATACCTCTTCACCGACCAGTTCTACCTCAGCACCACCATCACCACCCACAGCCATGACTTCACCAAATTCATCGCTGGGTTCGATGATGTGCAATAATAACAATTCAAGCTTAAACAATGGAGCCGGCCCTTTTAATATACACACCTCGCCGCCTAGACCCGGCAGTGGAGGTGCCTCTGGTATAACACCATCCAACAACAATACCCCGCAAATGCCTTTACGTATGCCACCACCCACCAGTGGCGGTATTAATGAACCTCAAGAGTGTCCCTACTGCCGTCGAACATTCTCCTGCTATTATTCGTTGAAGCGACACTTTCAGGACAAACACGAACAGTCCGATACATTGTATGTTTGTGAATTTTGCAATAGACGTTATCGCACCAAAAACTCATTGACCACTCACAAGAGTCTGCAGCATCGGGGTTCCAGTGGCATGCTGAAAAGGCTGTTGAAAACTTCAATGAAAAATGTTTTAGTACCTCCACATCATCACCACCATCATCATCATCATCCAATGACGCATCAAAGAACTGCTTTATTCGACTTCAGCAGTGAGTTGGGTCAACCACCACCAGGCATCCAATAGGATTTATTATGGAATGCAATTTTTTAGAGAATTACCACAACAAAACAGCAAATAAACTTGCTCAAGCCAGAGTTGAAACCATTAATAATGTCAATTTTTTAAACATCAAATCCCCTCCAACATGTATGTAACTCTGGAATACTTTTGTTGTCCGTGCAATATTTGAAGATGATACAAAACACATATAGCTGATGAAACTGCATTCAGAACATCTATAACTTTGTTATCATTCGCTAGATTGATTGATTAATTTTGCTCTATTTTTTTTTTTTTTTGCTAAGAAAAACCTCTTCAGTTTTGTATATATACGATTTAAGTTTTGAAAAGGTTTTTTTTCTACTTCTTAAGATATTTTTTTGTAAACATTAGATTTATTTGATTTATCTTAATAAAACTATTTTTATGTATATTTAAGTTACATTATTATAACTTTGCTAAAATAATAATTTTTAAACTCAATATCTAAATAATTTTAAATTTAAGTTAAATTTTTAAGTTTTAAGCCAAGTCCTATCTAAAGGGCTGTTTAAGAATAAAAAAAAGGAAGAGAATGAAGGACTTTTTTTGGTGTAAAATTTATGTTGACAAAAAAGGGAAAATGGTTAATCTAAAAACATAATAAACAGCATTTCAAAGTAATAGGGTTAAAAAGAGAGAAGAGAGAGTAAGGTAGTAAACATGTATTGCCTTGCTCTTTACTTAAACGTTCAACTTCCGTTATACATATCACAGCGTATACGCAATTTTTTTTCTAATTTAAATAAAATAACCATATTAATTACACAAACAATGCTGTTTAAATGAAATTTAGAATTTCCTTTTAACCAATTTTGCTTTAGCAATTAATTTTTTCAATTTAAATAATTGTTTTCGCTATTAAATAATTTGTTAATTTTTGATTTTCTTAAAAAAAAGCAAAATTTATTGAAAAATTAAAGAAATACAAATTCTCTAAAAAATCATATTCCAACTTTAAAGAAAAAATAATAATAATAATAATATTTATAATAATATAGTTAATAACAAAACAACAACAAATATTCGAACTTAAAGGTTTCGAAATTAAATTAAAAAGAAAAAAAAACAAAACAAAAAATAATTTAACATTTAATGAAATTATTACTTAATTTTAAGACACAAAACCAACAAAACAACAACAACAAGTATAAATAATTACATCAGGGAAATATTTACAACAACATTTTATGCAACAAATATACTTCTAAAAGCAAACTTATGAAAATTAAAAAAAAAATATTGAAAAAAAATAAATATTTTTTTAAAAATATAAAAACAAAACCTCAGTGATTTTCACCAGTGAAGTACAAATGTCATGAATAAAAACACACAACAACAACAAGAAGCACACAAAAAAAATACAAAAGCGAAACTAAAACATTTAAAAAATTTACAATTTTGAAAAGTAAGCAAAAAAACTTAAAACATTTTTTTTAACAAATGTAAAAAATTAAAAATCACTGAAACTTAAACTTAATAAAATGAAATAATTAGCATTTTATAGATTTTTTTATCAACAAAAAAAATCATTAAAAAAAAATTCAGGTATTAAATTTAAAACAAAAGCTCAAAATTTTATTAATAACAAAACAAGCTAAAAGAAAAACTTTTTTTAATTTTTAATAAGAAAACAAAAAACACAAATTTTTTGCACATATCTGTAAAATGTCTCAGGAATTTTTCAATTTATATACTAAAAAATATTATATAAATATTATATACAACAACAACAAAACCTTACATATTTATATAACAATTAACAACCTCTTTAATGAAATACAAAATAAGTTTATTTTATATAAAATAATTAATGAAAAAACAAGAAAAAAACGACGAGACCGCCATCTATATCGTAGTTTTATCATAAGAAAAAACTGCAAGTAAAAAATTTTATAAGAATAATTAATAATTTCCCTCCTTTATTTAATCAACAATATCAATGTTTTATAATTAGTAATATTTTTTTGTAAAATTTTACTAAAAATTCTAGTTAAAAAAAAAACCTATTGCAAAATTGTGTGCCATTTCATACATTTATAGAAAGTATACACTTGGTGACATAAAAACAAGCTTTTGTTTAAAGTTATATATTTGAAATGTCTCATGTCTCTTATTTTCTTAACGGATATCTTTAAACCATCATCTGACTTTTAACAAATATTTAAAAAAATCGCACCTAAAACCTGGCGTGGATCAGAGATCCACCGACGATGCAAAATACTCTTCCTTTTCATGGAAACTAGAATTCTGATTTTAAAATCAGTTTCCTGGTCGTAATTCGGAATATTTGGACTAAAACCCGACAATGGCAAAGAAAATGCTACTGACTACAATTCAGTTCTTACTTTTTTTCACAATTCTTTGAACTTCAAAAGGTCATATGAAAAAAAACAACTCGGAAAAAAACAAAGTCTAAATTTTACTTCTTGTACACATAAGTTGGTTAAGGCACAGTTGTAAGACCTTATAACGTTGGCAGTAAAATATTTAGAATCGTGTGAACATACAATTTTTGATTAGAAACGTTGTCAGAAAAAGAATTTCTGACAAAGTTGTAAGACTAAAATTGTAAGTTGACACCTTTGTAAGATTTTTTCTGCATAAGCATGTCATGTGTTGACAATGTTGCAAGACAAACATTTTATGTTGACACGGTTGTTAGTCTTATTCTGCCAACAGGCAGAGATTGCCAAGATTGTATATATAAAAAGTCTTTCTTTATTAATGAAATATATCACTTTTTTTCCAAACTCCCTAAGCTGATTTTATGTCACTGATTGTATACTTAAAGTGTTACCTCATCCAAAAAGTAAGAAAATAATAATTTAAAGAAATCAATATGCATCTCATGTTTTTTTTCTTTGTGTAACTGCGGGCGTTTATCATTAAAAAATAATTAAAATAAGTAAATTGTTTCTTTCGGCAATTATTTTATAATTTTTTTTTTTTTTAAATTTAAGTTTAGTTTGTAACTTTTATATTATAATTTGAAATACCTCGTAGCTTTTAGTTTTATAAGATGGTCTCTTTTAGTTTTTTATTAGTTCTTTAGGTTTTTTTTTGTAATTTTATGGTAAAAATTTCGAAAAGCTTAAATTTTGAAAGAAAAAAATGCCTACAAACTGTGATCTTTATTTTCAAATATCCAATATTTTTTTTTTTGTAAAACTTTAATCTAAATTTATGTTTGGCTGTTATCTATTTTTATATATATATATTTTTTTTATATAATTTTTAAAAAATATTTTTTTGTCAAAATTTTTGTTTTGGAAAATAAAATAATTAAAATTGTTAAAAAAAAAAGTTTGGATTTGTTTTGTTGATAATGAAACCCAGCCATAGCCCAGCAATACCAACAGACATCCACCTCTAAAACCAGTGCCAAGTTTTACAGTTTATTTTTTCTAAATATAGAAAACAATAAAGAAACATATTTATAAAAAAAGGACCATGGTAACACCTCAGGTTGTTAAAATATTAAATTAAAAAAAATAAAATATTAATTATAAAAAAACAGCTTAAATAATATTGAACTCTTAAATCTTTTTTTCTTAAAAACTATAAAAAAACAAACATACATATTACAATTTCCAAGAAACTTGTGTAGTTAATAATGTAAAACTTATAAATTAAAATGTAAAAAAAAAACTTAAAATCTTTAAAAGAAAAGTTTTCACTTTGTTACAAAACAAATTATCTCCATTGTAAAACTATGTTTTCAATTCAAAAAAAAACATAGAGAAAACTTTTCTTAAAATTCTTAATAATAATTTGTATAAAATAAAAAACCCTGAATATTATAAACAAATAAAAAAATCTTAAATTTAAAGATTTTTTTTTAACAATTTTTTAAACATGGACTTTGTTTCAAAATCTAAAGAAAAAGATCTGTATGTATTATTGTTGTTATTGCAAATAAAATATTAAATAAATAAAACTTCAAACAAACATGTTAAAACAAATCTCAAAATTTTTTTTAAAATTTAAAACAAAAACAAAACAATGCAACGCATATCAAGGAAATTATAAAACAAAATAACCTCAATATTAACAAAAAAAAACTAAAAAACTTTAAAAATACAAAACAATTTTAGGTAATTAAAATTAAATTAAAAAAAATAAATAATGAAACTCTTTAGTCAAAATTACGAAATTTTTTTTAAACTTAAACTCTTAGTCGTACTACGTCTTTTTTATTTTGACATTTTTTAAACCAAAATCTGTGATTTAAAACAAAATTTAAATTTTTATTATTATAAATGATATATTAATAGTAAATAAAGTAAAACAAAAACAAAGCAAAATTAATTATAAACAAAAATAAGAAAAAACACAAGAAAACTTGCATAAATGAAAAATAATTTCAAAAAAATTTTGGTAAATAATTTTTTGGAAATTTCTCTAAACTCTCTCAAATTTTTTACTAAATAATTCACTTATCACTACTATTCACTCACTCTCTAGGCCAAAACTAAATATTTGTTTTAACATTTGATACTTTAAAAACACTGAAATAGAAACAATTCTTTTACATACTGTCTTTCTACTACTACTCTACACATATATTACACAATACAAATACATACAAACATTGCTCTCCTTAAGTATTGAAAAATATTTGAAAAAAAAAAACAAAAAATAAAATAAAAAAATCATTTATTGACAAAAGTCCGAATTTATATAAAATTGAAAAAAAGTATATAAAAAATTAAATTAAAAATAATAAAAAAAATAGTTTTAATGTTTTAAATAAGTTTACCAAGATATAAATGATGAAAAACAAAAATAAACACATACGATTGAATTAATTAATTATTCTATAATGTAAATGTTATATTTTAATGAAAAACCCACAAGAAATAAAAATAAAAACAGAAATATATATTTAAAATAAAAGAATGAAGATTGATTGAAGTGTATGACGTTTAAATAATGAATAGAAATATGGATTGTATTTAAACTCTTCTTTAGAGTACATACAGGCAAAATGAAAAATAATTTTTGAATAATTATAAATCAATTGCATGTATACAAACACAAAAAAAATAAAACAAAAAAATCTTTAAAAAAAATTTCAAAAAATGTTCAATGTGTTTTATTTGATTTTAAGATGGAGTTATTGATATCTTTGCAGTTCTTTATAGCAGAAAAGATCTGATACGAACTATTTAGTAATATATTACTAAACCTATTCACTTAAGCGATCATTCTGAGATAAGTGTCATAGTGTCCTATATCTTGGGACATCTTTAATAAGGAAATGTGATCAAATATTAAACATAACTGTAGCATGCATATATGATACCAGCATGCTTAACCATATATGATACCAGCATGCTTGTACAATATATGATACCAGCATGCTTGTACAATATTTATTTTTTCAAAAATTTTGTGCTCCAAGGATCGTTGCGAATAATACAAATATTACAAAGAACTGACTTATTTTGTTTAACTCAACTTGAAACTGACCCATAGGCATATAACAATTGTCCCCAAAATATTTTTCTGATGGATTTCATATACAAACTATGATTATTGCTCAAAAAATCTATCTGTTTGAGAAAATTTTACCATATACAGTACAAGAATGCTGGCACAATCACAAAAATATCAAATTAATTTTGATATCAGAAGGCACAATCGGGGGGTCCTTTAAATTAGGTTTTCAGTAATAGGCGCTGTTTATTAGGATTCTTTCAGAAAACTTCCTTTTTTGTCAATACATTATTCAAATATTTCGGAATTAAGATAAAATGATATATAATTAGAAAAATAATCCATATTTTTAACTATGCCGAATATTATATACCTATTATTAAATCGTATGTCGTTAAAGGAATGCTACCCTACAAACATCAGGCCTAAGTCATTTACTCCGATGGGCCGATATTGTATATTTAACCAGTAATTAGCGTTAATGAGCTAGTAACGAATGAAAAAGTATTTTCCGAAAGGGACCTTATATGGGGATTTTTTGGACCGATCCTTACTTAATTTGGAAGAGAGTTTTTGGCTCGGAAGGGACTTTATTGTGTTGAATTTCATTGCTATACTCGAATATTATGAGAGAGTAATGAGAGTGAATGACATTTTCTGAAGGAGACATTATACATATGGGGGTAGGGCCAATTATGAACCTCATAAAATTAAACAGGTAGATTTTATTTACGTTGAATTTCGTCGCTATATTTGTACTTTTAAAGCAGTTATGTCTGTTTAAATTATATTACGGTTGGTCACTTGTATGGGGGCTAGGTGAAAACAACTGCCCATTACCAATATCAAAAAAAATGCAGCAAAAGTTCAGCCATTTCCGTTCAGACTCTTTCGTGCTTTTAACAGACATACAGACGGATAGACATAGCTTGATCGACTTAGGTCCATTATTACAACTTGCCAATAACTAAAGGTACGACTTTATAATGCAGATAACTCTTTTCTAGTTATTATAATTGTAGTTTAGTTAATGGATATCGATATAGGATAAGAAAATCTTTCAATATAAATTTAATTACTAGAAACAAGCGTTATAAAATCTTACCTTTAGTTATTGGCAAGTTGTTATAATGGGGGTTAGACTATATATACTTTTGTGGGTCTATAATCAATATTTCAATGTGTTACAAACGCAATGACAAAATAATAGTAATAGTAAAGCTTTTTGTTTTAGTTCAATAAAAAATTTCCCATTGATGGACGAAAAAGTACAAGAAAGTTATTCAATCAAAACGAAGTGTGTTTAATTTTTCTTAATATTACAGAAAATAACAGTTAATGAACAAAAAACGTACCAAAAAGAACTCAAATATGTGAAAATTCCTCTAAATTCTGCGTTTGTGAAAATTACTCTTCACTTGTACAAAAGATAGGTTTTAAAATATGTTCAAAATATGTTCAAAATTATTCAACTGAAATTAGTCCTAAGTAGGGCTTAGAATCCGAGTTAAAAAAAATATTATTTTGTGTAACTAAATCTGTAAATTTGTAGAATTTACCCATAATTGGCTCATGATTTTGAATAAATATAGAATACCCTTTTTACGCCCATTTTAGTACTTCTTAGGGTGAGAAAAAATCGTAGTAAAGATCCTATTAAAAATATTCATAAGATAGAAACCAATAAATAAGTACGATTTTTAACCCTTAAAATTCTGAATCTTCCAAAATTACCAAACACAAATTCTTATTTTTTTACTAAGGTACGAATGTGATATCAATTTAACTTCTACGTTCACAGGTATAAAAGATACATGAGGTCCAATAAAAGCTCCAAAATACAGTTTTTATTCATTTACTCTTACAAAACCTGATTTTCGAAAAAGTACCCTTAGGTACCGCATATTTTTTGACTAAACAATCATAAGTCTAAAAGGTTTGTTGAATACAATTTACTTTCATAGATATGTATGAGATTACAGAATTTAACCTTTCCAAATTTACAAATATAACTGTCAAAAAGTAATTATTCATGGTTCAGTCATTTAGGCTGTGGCATGGTTAATCAGTCAGAAGCGCTATCATCAAACATCAAACTTAGAACCAAATTTTAAAGAATTTTTGTACGTACCTTTTTTGAAATCTGCAATACTTTTAATACTGTATAATTCAAGAACATCCAACATTTTGTAATTAAAAGTACATACAAGTGCTTTGTTTAAAAATGATTTTCATGATTTTTTACAAAATTTTTATATATTTTGTATATTTTTTATACTATCAAAACACTTATTGACCGTTTTATTTATAAAAATGGAATTAATTATATTTTTTATTTTTTAAATTTTTTATTTTCATACGAATTTTACTTTTAAAGAACTTATATATTTTTTATAATTTAATAAACTTTTTATTTTAATTTTTTCACATTTTTAATTTTCATATTTAAAAATAATTTAAAATTTATTTAATAAGAAAACCATATCGCATTAAAACCGACATTTTCGACATTTCTAATATAAACACATTGAAATATATTTTATTCATTTAGTTTTAAATAAAAACACGTTTTTCCATTACATACTTCGAACCGTTAACGAGTTTAAAACTATATTTATAACCGACATTACAGATCGACCGATAATACTAATTTTGTTTTATTGGACGTTTTTTTATGTATTTGGCTATTTATTTCTCAATTATTATTTTTATTTTAACTCTTGTGTGCAAATTAAGGCCTGAACTGAAAATTTATTATAATGAATCCTTTTTAAACATTTAAACTAAAAAAACGTTACAATTTCCTCTATAAACTAAATAAATGGCAATGCTATCATAAACTGCAGTTGTTTTTAACTAATAAGGCAACCTTCTTACTTTTCTTATTAGAATTATAAAATGTACAAAAGTAAAATAAAGCAGAAGCTACTGAATGCTCTAAGCAAAGACTTCTACATATAATGAACTTTTAAACGAAAGCTTTTCAAACAGTTTAACGAATATTTATCTAAAAAGCTGGTGGGAAAAGGAAATTGTATCTTTAATAATTAAACATGTTTTTTACACTTCAACAATGTTTAGTAAAAGTTTAAAAAATTTTAGTTTATTCAAAAAAGTTGTAAAGATTTTTACGCTAATTAAATATTTGAAAATTTGGCAATAATATTCAGTTTAATTTAAATTAAAATAAAATAAATTTTATCGAAAAAATATGTTGATCTTACAAAATTTAGCAAACAAAAACTATTTTTTATTCAAAACTAATTGACACAACTTTATACGTAAGTGATAGATTTTTCGACATGTTTCAGAGACCGGTTTTGAAATGCATAGTTGTCATTTTTGAAAAAAACCGCTTGATATTTTTAAAATTTAGAAAAAAAAAACTCTGTTAAGTAAGTTAGTTGGTTTAAAAGTAGGATGTATACACATCAAATCCGAAGAAATACAAGTCAGGCCTGTTGTGCGAGTTTAAGTTTGTTAATAAAATTAACAAAAACTCTTTAAGAAAATATATTCTAGACCCTTGACAACAACAATTGTCAATTTTGCCAGGTTGTATTATATTCTATAGCTCTATAGTGGTGTTGCTGATATATACCAATCTGCTCCGAATTACTTTTTGAGTCGTTTTAGTAGACGAATCGGTTATTTCATATTGCCTCCATACAAACGTGAAAAGAGCTTTTGTGCTCATTAACATGTTAAAAGTATCTGTATTACTAAAAAATCGGCAGAACTTACTTAGTCCTAAAGATGCTGCTTGCTTTCGTAATGATCGGTTCTCATTTGACCCCCCAACAAAGTCTCCTTCAGATAATGACTAATGAAAATTTACTTATAAACATAAATATCACCATGTCATTCTGCATAAATAACATATGTAAACTTAAATCCCTCTACCAAACATAAAAATGATAAGACCGTGTAAATACCCCATATAACACCTCTTTTAGAAAACTTTTTTTGGTCAAATATTGTTAAAATATTTCTGAATTAAGGTAAAAATTAAATTAAATCCTTCCTTATTAAAATTATAACAACATTCATCAAAATTTTTAACATAATCAATGGAGTAGGGTATAATATGGTCTGTCAATCTTAACTATAAATTATTATTTCTCTACTTTAAAATTTAATTTTTTCTAATCCAGCTTTTTCTTTAAGTAAAAATACCAAGTTTTTCGATTTTCTAAAAATCAACATTTTAAAAACGGTTTAAAACCGATTCAAAAATCGAGTCGATCACCCTAGTAACACATTCTAAAAAAAAATAACTGAACACTCTATGTACACCACAAGCAAATTTGACAAATACTTATTTACATCTAATTTATCTCAAATTCTTAACAAATGCCATCAAATTACCAACAACAAAACTTAAAGCATGTAGAAATGTATATTTACATACATACACACATACTTATTTACAATTTTTTTAATTTCCCCAATCTCCTTGTACTACCAAAAAATGTTCCCAAAACAAAAAATACACTAAACCGCATTTTCATACATACCGACACATAAACATACATACATATGTACACCATACACCTCTAACTAACTATTTTTCTATTCTATTGCAAACAAACTGCAACAAGACAAAATTTTATTTCCTTCATTGTCGTCCAACACAAATAACACGACAAGTGTATTTATTCTTTTCCTTTAGTTGTATTTGTCTGTCCATAACCGACATCTTGCTTGTTCTTATTACTTGCACTTTCTTCTGAGAAAAAAAAATGAACTTAATGAGACCCACTTACATTTGCACACATTTTTCTAATAGAAATACATAACGCCCCAACGAAACTTCATATTACCCGAATAATATGCACTTTAAAGAACATTTTGATGTAATTTAATTATTTGTTAATAAATTATTTATGGAATTATTTGTAAATTAATTGCACTGTAACATTTTTCACGTAAAATTTTTAATAAAGCGAGCGCGGGAACTAAACTGTCAGTTGTAATTAACTAGTGACAACAATTAAGAGTTGCCGGACTTTAGATTTCCACTAAAAATTTGCCGTATTTTGAAATCTTAAAAAACAATTTTTTTTAAATAATTTTAAACATAAAACTATAGTTAAGTTAATAATTAAGTAAAATACAAAAAAATTTGCCTCTTAATTGATCGTTAAACTGTTTTAAAATGACTTTTAGTTTGAATATTTTTTTCTAACGGCTAATTTCCCTATTATGGGAGTAAACAGTGGGTACTTTATGTTTAAAACAGAGTTGTCTCATTTCCAATTGGTGTCAAACAGCTGTTTGGAATAAAATTTTTGTGCGGCAGAAGCAGAAAAACTTGGTGGATTAAGCTATTTGTAAATATTTATATGTGCAGCTTAGGAAAAAGTTGCATTCTAGTTATTTGTTTTAATAAAACTCTATTGCAAAAGTTGTGGCAATATTCTATTGCAAAATAAAGTCTTAAGAAATTTACATTGTAGCGGTGTTTGTGAACAAACAGTTCAACATAGAATTTGTAACAAATTTTTAGCGGCTTTTGCAGGTATCCTGTCTATAATACAACTCACACACAAAGTGCGCCATGGCGCTGCAATCAATAAGACAATTTTATCTTGAAATACCACCAGTAACACGTTGCTATACGACGGCATGTGTTATCACAACATTGGCAGTGGTTAGTAGTAATTAAATCTTTGGGTCATTATGTACACGTCATCCACTTGTATTTGTTTTTTGTTCTATAAATGCATTTTTTGTTTATCTTTTTAGCATTTGGATTTAGTTTCTCCCCTACAATTGTACTTTAATCCCATCTTGATTATACGTAAATTGCAATTATGGCGTTTGGCTACTACGTTTTTGTTTTTCGGTTCGGTGGGCATAAGTTTCTTTTTCAACATGGTCTTTACATACCGCTACTGTCGGATGCTGGAGGAGGGTTCCTTCCGTGGTCGTAGCTCTGATTTTGTTATGATGTTCCTGTTTGGTGGTGCCCTTATGACATTCTTTGGTTTGTTTGTGAATTTGTTGTTTTTGGGTCAGGCCTTTACGCTGATGTTGGTTTATGTGTGGTCGAGAAGGAATCCATTTGTACGTATGAATTTCTTTGGTGTTATGAATTTTCAGGTAAGTGTAATATATTTATAAAAATTCTTTTTAGATTTAACTGGTTATTTGTTGTTGTTGTTGTTGATTTTAGGCTCCCTACTTACCCTGGGTATTGTTATGCTGTTCCATGATCTTGGGCAATACTATATGGGTGGATATTATAGGCATGGGTGTGGGTCATATTTATTATTTCCTAGAAGATGTATTTCCATTCCAAAGAAGCGGCTATAAAATGTTAAAAACACCGAATTTTTTGTAAGTATTTATACCCTACACCACTTTTGTGAGGAGGTTATATTCGGTTTGTGCTGATGTTTGTAGCTCACAATAATATTGGTCCTATACCCACCCTAAAGTATAACAATCGGTCATTGGTATGATGTCGATTTAGCTATGTCTGTCCCTCCGTCCAAGTTAACCTTCTAATCAAACTACAAGTTGCAATTTTGAATATAATTCAATGAAATTTGGTACAAAAGGACAAAGCCTATTGGAAATAGTTACGATCGGTCCATTATTTCACCTGGCCCCCAAACAACTGTACCCCCGAATAGGGCTTGTAAACCTTGTAATCAAACTACAGGTCGCTAGTTTCAATAAAAGATAGCACATGGCACCGCAGACGAAGACTATCGGTTATTTCACCTAGCCCCCATACAACTGAACACCCAAATAGGGCTTTTAAATTCATATTTATGTTTATTATACTCGTATCTCGACAAAAAGCTGAAAAACCATTGGACCGTAGCCTCCATCAAAATTTTACTTATATATCGACAGTTTTATTAAACAATAAATGGCTTAAGTAATTCTGAGGCAAGGTACAATTCAACTTAAATGCTTTATTATGAAAACTAATCACATTTTATTGGTATACAGGTGTAGGGTATTATATGGTCGGCCTCGCCCGTCTATAACTTCTTACTTTTTTAAAGGCATTTAGTATATTTTATAATTGAATAGTAACTAGAGTGTGCAAGTCTTTTCTAAAGATCGATTAATAGAACTCTAGGAGAGACCTGATTAAAATTTTTAATAAACCCTCGAAACCAGTCATATAATGCTTTCTTTCGAAAAAAAGTAGTAATTAAAAAAAAATAAAAATTAAATTTATTTTATTATATATATTTCATTCTAATCGCAAATATTACAAATTCCTTTATCCACAGGAAAGTACTATTTAATGAACATATTGATCGTAATTACCAGCCATTACCAGAAGATCGTCCCGGTGGTTTTAACTGGGGTGGTGAAGAAGCCGAGCAACAGCAACCAGCAGCCGAAGGTAATAATGATGAAGCCACAGCAGCTGCAGATGTTGCACAAAATCCCGTAGAAAACAATGACCAAAGAGCGGCAAGACCAGCACAAAATTAATTCTTAATAAGTAGAGTAAAATTTTGAAACAACAAAATAAAATAAAACACAAATAGCCCGCCGTGTTTTGCCGTGTACAAAATAAGAAACAAAAACTCTAAAAAAGGAAGAAACAAACAAAACATTTCCTAAACTTTAAAACAATATTAATTTTGTTAATTTTTTTGTCGTTTTATTTTAAACTATTAATGATGAAATATGTTCTTTGGTAATCAATAGTTTTTGGGGTAATGTTTTATTTAATTTAATGAATTTAATTTTTTTTATATCATTAATAAAATAACAAACAAAAATTTGGGGGAATTGAGTGAAAAAGTCTATACTTAATTAATAAAAAAAGAAACATATAACACTAAGAAAACAAGTTAAACTGTGTATAACATAAAAAAACAATAAATTTTTTTAAGTAAATAAAACACAATAAATTTTTAAAGAAAACTTCATTTATTTTTGTTTTTAATATTTAATAATAACGTTCTTTTTATTTATATCATTTGCCTTGATTTTATTATTATTATATTTTAGTATACATTTTTTTTAGTTCATACAATTTAAATTGTTCTTGGGTTTTTATTTTAATGGCAACAACAAGACTTCAATAAAAAAAATTCATGTTATAAACTGAAAATTTTGTAGTTTCATTTAATTTCATATTAATTAAAAGCCATTAGTTTTGGTATGCAGATATTGATTATTTAACTTGCTTATAAACAAAATATACAGACATATGTTTATTTATTTATTAATTATATTTATTTTTCACTTTATTTAAATTGTCCATTCTTTCAATAATACCAAACTTACATTTTCAATTTCAGTCCAAATTTTATATGTTTTTTATTGAATTTATTTTTGCCGATTTAAGAATTCATTCAATATTTTAACTAGAATTTCATAAACATCCTAAATGTATATCTATTACCTTACTACCTAATGCATTTTTTATTTATTATCATTTTTATTTAGTATTTAACCTATGACCTCACAACTTTAAAAAAAAAACTAAAAAATATAGAGAAGTACTATACGATTGTTTATAAATAAAGTTTAAGAAGCGTAGGAAAGAAACATTTTGAGGAATTGTTTGTAAATTTAGGCGTTTTCTAATCAACTTAGATTTCGATTAATTTCGATTCAAGCTTGTGATTTTCTAATCTTATTAGCCAGAACTTATTGCCTTTTAATTTCAATTTTAAAATTCTTTTGCATATTAACAGACATGACGAAAGTCACACGCTTATGTTGTTTAAAATTTGTTCCTGGAATACCTCTTGCCTTAGTCTAGTTGTAAGAAACTTTTGAATTCAGTAAAATATTATAATTTAGTTTTGAGTTCAAAATTCGTACAAATTTTTAAGTTATTTTTGTTATATTTATGTTCGAAATTCAAAAATATATGTGGAAAATCCGAAAATATTTAAACATTTTTTTGAATACAAAATTTTTAAAAATTCAAATATTATATTTGATTGATGCGAGTCAATCTCGTGCTTTCCGAATTGCGTTTTAAATAAAAATAAAATATTATGCTATTTAAAACTATTTTTCTTTTTTTTGCATTTTCAAAATTGTTAAGCATATTAACAACATAAGTGAGGCAGAGTTTCAACATTTTTTTCCAGGAATATTTCAAATTAAATTTTTCGACCAAATTTCTTAAATTTCGAAAATAGTTTAAAGCTGTTAAAATAATAATCGTGAGAATTCATAAAAATATAATAGAGATTTACATGAGTTTTTTAATCTTAGATTTTCCAATTTCGAACTAATTTTTAATTAAATTTTGCGAATTGTTTTGAACGTAAGTTAGAAAAATTTTAAGGTTTTTAAAAATATTAAATGTTGATTCATTTAAATGTAATTTCGAATTTTTTCTAGGTTCAAATATTACATTTTTGAATTTCGAACTTAATTTCGAAAATTCGAAGTTATATACGAAATAATTTGAAAGCTTTTAAAATAATTTCTATATCTTGTGGATTAAATTAAATATAATTTTGGATTTGATTTGAGATGCAATCTTACATTTTCCATTTTCGACCACGATTTCAAAAATTCGAAGTTTTTATCGAAACATTTATAAAGTTGTTAAAATAACCATCAAATTAGAATTCAATTAGAAGTTTTGTTTTAGCTAATAATTAAATTTATGTTCGGAATCCGAATACAAAATTTAACAAATTTTAAAAATTCAAGAATTATATTTGAATTCATGCGAGTCCAACAACATTTGTCAATTTCGTACAATTTCTTAATACTTTTAAAATATACTGTAACTTCGAACTTGATAATTTTAAAAATTTTCATGATTTTCTAAGTTATGTTTGAATTTTTTAGAAATCTTGAATTTATATTCGAAAAATTTTAAAATGAGATTTTTCAAAATTTGCAAATTCCAATTTATTCCGAACCGTGTTTAATGCTCATAAGAACATTTTTTTAAAAATTTGAATTTATATATATTCGAAAAAATTTTAAATTAGATTTTTCAAAATTTTAAAATTCGAAATTATTGTCGAAAATTGTTTAATGCTGTTAATAATCGTGAGGATTGAAAAGAATATGATTTGGATTTAGTTGAGGATTGAGTGTTAGATTTTCCAACTTCGAACTACAAATATAGATTTGAATTGAATTTTAATTTTTTTTTTTTTTGAACTTATGTTCGAAAAATTTTAAAACTCTCTCTATATCATGCGAATTCATTAAAATATAATTTTGGATTTGATTTGAGGTTCAAAACTCACATTTTTCAATTTCGAACTTAATTTCGAAAATTCGAAGTTGTGTTTGAAAAAAATTGTGTATTCATTAAAATATAATTTTTGATTTGATTCGAGATGCAAATCTTATATTTTCAAATTTCGAGCATAATTTCGAAAATTTGAAGTTTTAATTAAAACAATTATAAAGTTGTTAAAATAATCTTCAAATTAGAATTCAATTAGGATTCATACAAATAAAATACCAGGGACCATTTTTGCATTTGTTAAGTTCGAATATAAAAACTTTTTAAAATTATTAAGACATTTTCATGAAGTATTTAATTGTTTTAAGAATGTAAACTTTTTGAGAATAATTAATAAAAATTCGAAAGAAAAATATGTTAAAAAACTTAGTTGTGTTAAAAAGTTGTTTTAATGCAAATCATTATTCTAATAAAAACTAATAAAATAACGAAAAAATAAAAAACAAAAATTTTTCTTTAAATTCATAGAATGTACATTTTATTTTATTAAACATTTTGCCATTAATGTGTAAATTTTAAGAGATTTTTGTGAAAAAAATGTATGTATTCTACTTGTTTATTGCAAATTAAAAACATAAAAAAAATAAAAATATTAGCCAATTTACAAAATTTTGTACTCAGTCGAAAAGTCCTAATTAATAAAAACAAATAAAACAAAATACTTAAAAAAATTGTTAAACTTTTTTGTATTTTTTTTACAGACTCGTAAACTTTTCTTGAAACGCTTAATAAAATAACTTAAATTAAATATTTGTAGGTTATTAGAAAAAAAATAATGTTAAAGCTTGTTCTGTTTTTTTTAGTTTTAAGAAATCGTTTAATCGTTTGCACTAAGCTTAATTAGTTTCTTTAACTTTAAGAGGCTTCATTATATAGTACAACTACTCATCTTTTCTTTTACAATATTACAAAACATTTGTTTTATTATTTTGCTAAAAATTTCGTTTGATCGTAAACAAATAAATACACAATCAAAATTTATTAAAAAAATTAATTGGGATTTTCTTTAAGCGGGGATTTATCGTTTGTTTGTTTTTTTTAAGCCAAAAGCAAAAAAATATTTGTATTAGAACACAAAAACAAATACAAATTAATTAAACTTAGCCAACAAAAGACCTGAGGAACTTGTTTAACACATACATACAGACAAATAGAAAACAAAAGAAAAAATAATGAATGAAATTAAACAATTAAAATAAAAGGAAAAAAACAAACAAAAAAATTATACACATAAATGAGATGGATACTATTAAACAAACAAAAAATTAGCTTAACAAAACAAAAATTATACATATAAAAATGTTACTAAAGAAAATGAGTGGTGTGTGGAAGTGATCTGAGAAAGTAAAAATTATTAATTTGTTATAATAGTTATACCTAATGACTATTGAGACAAGAGCAGAACAATTAAGATTTAACTAAATAACTTAATCTAATAAGTCAGTTATGAAAGACAAAAGACATATTACAAGTTACAAGAGACAATTGACGAAAACGTACGCAAATGACAATTGCAATTGTAGATGAAAGTCTAAACACGCATTAATTACAAAAAAATGAATTTAGTTGCGAAAGAAGAAAAAAATACATAGAATAATTATCCTGTTTTTTTGTTCAAACACAAATCGATATTTAGCATTAA
Source organism: Lucilia cuprina (assembly GCF_022045245.1). NCBI lineage: Eukaryota > Metazoa > Arthropoda > Insecta > Diptera > Calliphoridae > Lucilia > Lucilia cuprina. Next base: position 54,628,097 of record NC_060951.1, on the reverse strand, counting down.
CTTAAAAAATATAAATTAAAAATAATAATCACTACTACGAATCAAAGAAATTAAATTACATTGCTACAGTTGCGAGTACCACAGTTATATCATCAGGTTTGCCTCCTGTAAAGTGGGAAAATAAAAAATTAGTTTTGGGTTTTATTATTTGATTTTTTTTTTTTTTTGAACAACATACCCGTTGCATTTATGTTGTTGCGTCTAGCATTAATAGCAAACGGTGACATAAATTCACTATCAAATGACAATGAACGCGCCATCAGCGCCAGCGAGTTGGCAGTCATTTGTAATTTGACAGGATCTGTGACGCCCTCAACCTGTAATGGGAAAATTAAGACATGAATTATAAAAGAGTTTTTTTATATTATTCATAATGTTGATATTAATTACAAAATATTTTTTGCAAAATTCTCTAAATGTTGAATAATCCTAAAATATATTTTTTCACTCTAAAATTTTTAAAAATTTTAATTTCGAAAATTCTTATGCTGTTAAAATAATTTTAAAACTGTTATGATTCATAATTATGAATTTAATTCATAATTATGAATTTAATTAACTATAGACTAGACTATAGACTAGACTATAGACTAGACTATAGACTAGACTATAGACTAAACTATAGACTAGACTATAGACTAGACTATAGACTAGACTATAGACTAGACTATAGAAAAGACTATAGACTAGACTATAGACTAGACTATAGACTAGACTATAGACTAGACTATAGACTAGACTATAGACTAGACTATAGACTAGACTATAGACTAGACTATAGACTAGACTAGACTAGACTATAGACTAGACTATAGACTAGACTATAGACTAGACTATAGACTAGACTATAGACTAGACTATAGACTAGACTATAGACTAGACTATAGACTAGACTATAGACTAGACTATAGACTAGACTATAGGCTATAGACTAGACTAGACTAGACTAGACTATAGACTAGACTAGACTAGACTATAGACTAGACTAGACTATAGACTAGACTATAGACTAGACTATAGACTAGACTATAGACTAGACTATAGACTAGACTATAGACTAGACTATAGACTAGACTATAGACTAGACTATAGACTAGACTATAGACTAGACTATTGACTAGACTATAGACTAGACTATAGACTAGACTATAGACTAGACTATAGACTAGACTATAGACTAGACTATAGACTAGACTATAGACTAGACTATAGACTAGACTATAGACTAGACTATAGACTAGACTATAGACTAGACTATAGACTAGACTATAGACTAGACTATAGACTAGACTATAGACTAGACTATAGACTAGACTATAGACTAGACTATAGACTAGACTATAGACTAGACTATAGACTAGACTATAGACTAGACTATAGACTAGACTATAGACTAGACTATAGACTAGACTATAGACTAGACTATAGACTAGACTATAGACTAGACTATAGACTAGACTATAGACTAGACTATAGACTAGACTATAGACTAGACTATAGACTAGACTATAGACTAGACTATAGACTAGACTATAGACTAGACTATAGACTAGACTATAGACTAGACTATAGACTAGACTATAGACTAGACTATAGACTAGACTATAGACTAGACTATAGACTAGACTATAGACTAGACTATAGACTAAACTATAGACTAGACTATAGACTAGACTATAGACTAGACTATAGACTAGACTATAGACTAGACTATAGACTAGACTATAGACTAGACTATAGACTAGACTATAGACTAGACTATAGACTAGACTATAGACTAGACTATAGACTAGACTATAGACTAGACTATAGACTAGACTATAGACTAGACTATAGACTAGACTATAGACTAGACTATAGACTAGACTATAGACTAGACTATAGACTAGACTATAGACTAGACTATAGACTAGACTATAGACTAGACTATAGACTAGACTATAGACTAGACTATAGACTAGACTATAGACTAGACTATAGACTAGACTATAGACTAGACTATAGACTAGACTATAGACTAGACTATAGACTAGACTATAGACTAGACTATAGACTAGACTATAGACTAGACTATAGACTAGACTATAGACTAGACTATAGACTAGACTATAGACTAGACTATAGACTAGACTATAGACTAGACTATAGACTAGACTATAGACTAGACTATAGACTAGACTATAGACTAGACTATAGAATAGACTATAGAATAGACTATAGACTAGACTATAGACTAGACTATAGACTAAACTATAGACTAGCCTATAGACTAGACTATAGACTAGACTATAGACTAGACTATAGACTAGACTATAGACTAGACTATAGACTAGACTATAGACTAGACTATAGAATTTTCGCAAAAAATGTTTAACCAAATTTTTTCATTATTAACTGAAGTTTTTACAACAAAATATTTTAAAAAATTTTTAAAACAAATCGATATTATCACTTAATATTACAGGTTTTTTAATGTTTCAATTTGAAATTTAAATTTTATTAATCTCAAATCTTTTTGAGTTCAATTTGTAAATTCTAATTAATACTTGCCTCCTTTAAAACATCCAATAAGAGTTTTTCTGGAACATTATCGAAGACACCATCTGTGGCAACTAAAATAACATCACCCTCTTTAACGGGGAAACTTAAGGTATCCGCCGAATCAGGACTATCACTTAAGACATTATGATCATGGCCGGGTGGCGGCAACGACAACTGGAAGGGTGTATTAAAATAATGTTGTTGTTCTTCGGATTTATGAACAATTTCGCCCTTGCGTACGACCATAAAACCGCTATCACCAATATTCGCCGTATAAACCGTAGAATTCTCACGATTTAAGACTAAAACACAAGCAGTGCTGCTACCTGTGAATGATAAGCAAAAAGTAAGAGAAGGAGAAAAAAACATTTGTTAGTAAAATAAATAAATTATTTTTTCTTATTTAATTTAAAAATAAACCATAATATATAATTTTTAAAATAAACGCAATAAACGCAGTTCTAAAAAAAATAAATAACAGAGAACAAATAAAAAATACAATTGCTGGACACACGCCAAAATGAAAATCTAATTTAACCTATTGAATACATTTTTTTTACTTTTTTCACTTTTTTTTGTAAAATACAATTTATTTAAAAGAACACACACAACAACAATTCTTCCAAAAACACAAACAACATACAATTAAATAAAATATAAATGTTTTTTTTTTCTTTAATGAGTCTACACTGTTTACCTAGTCATTTTTATTTAATTAGCTTGATTACAGATTTTTCGGAGACTATTGTATAATAACAATTGTATAAAAATATTAATTAAATAAAATTTAATTTAATGATAATTATATTAACATATTTACTATCAAACTCTTCTTATTAAACTGAATTATTGATAGCATTTATAGATCTATTTTGCTTTATAGATCTATTTTGATAAATTGTCATGAAAAGGTGTTTAAGTAATTAATTATTTAAAAACTATCTTATAGCAAATTGTGTTTGAATTTTCTTCACTAATTACAATTTATTTTGTTATTTTTTGTATTTTTTTTAAAAACTTTATTATCACTCCTGCCAATCTCAGTGAAAAACAAAAATAGCAAAAATGGTTCATTATCAAAACGAACTGACCAAAGTGTTAAAGCTCATGTAATACTTTTTTCCCTAAATAAGTAAATAACAATAAACTTTTAGCAAACAACAACTATATGTACTACTAATACAATTACAACACCTACAATACCTTGATTAAATACATTTATTAGTCTATTTATTATATTTATTGATATTGATAGTGTTAATTATTAATTAAACAATCAAATATTTGTTATAAATTGGAAACAAAAAAAAAACTACAAATTCTCCTTAAAGTTTTTAAGTGTTGTTGTCTACAATGTGGCTTTTATCAATAATATTGTTATGTCGTCATTAATTGTTTACATGTTATTGTAGCATAAATAATTAGCTTTTACTTTATTTTGGTTTTTGTTTTTTTTTATATTTTATTTTCATTTGCATTTACCTAGTATAGGTTTCTTTTGTTCCAATAATTCACAATAACTATATGCTAAAAGATTAACAGGTCGTTGTGGATTGAAATTAACGCAGTGGACTAGACGTTCACAGGTTTTCATGAGAAATGATGAAAACTCTCCGGGATCAATGCCATAACTACGCCAGCCACCTACACCATCAGCAACGCCTGTAAATATAATTAAAATTAAATAATTATTTATATCTTTATTGTATTAATTTAATATTTAAATAAGTCATAGAAGTTTCATACCCTCCACCACTATTAGTGGTGATAGAGCTTTGTAATTCCGTGTGTAACATCAAGAAATATTCATCTGAGACCAAACAAAGTATATATTTTTTGGGTCCTTATTAAATTAAAATTTAAATCCGATTTAGCTATGTCCGTCTATCTATGTAAAATACGATCACGTAAAAACGAATCAAAGTAAATTGAAAATTGGCGGAATCGGTTAGAATATTTTTTTATTCACAAATATTTAAAAACTTAAGTTTAAAACCAATACAGTTCATAGAAAGAAAAACGTTCACAATCGCACCATACTTAGTCATAGCTTTTTCACAAAATTGAAAAAAAAAATAATTTTGTAAAGTTACTTTAAAAACCTTTTATACACAGAAATGTAACTGTAAATTGTTTTCCTATCGGTGAAGCGTATTAAAGATTCGGCACAGCCAAATAAATATAGCTCCCTAACTTGTTTTATTTTTTTAATTTTCTTTTTTAAGCAAAAACACAGATGATATCATAATTATAATTAAAAAGTTTGCAAAATTTTATCATTAATAAGTAAAGCAATGCATACGATTGTGTCACCTATTTTTATACCCTTCACTTTCGTGAGAAGGGTATATATAAGTTTGTCATTCCGTTTGTAATTTCTATAATATAATTTTCCGACCCTATAAAGTATATATATATTCTTGATCCTTATAGATAGCGGAGTCGATTAAGCCATGTCCGTCTGTCTGTCTGTCTGTTGAAATCAGTTTTTAGAGGACCCCAGATATCGGCGATGTCTGAATCTTCAATAATTCTATTAGACATGCTTTCGAGAAGATCGCTATTTAAAATCAGCAAAATCGGTCGGTAAATAACGGAGATATGAGCAAAAATCCGAGACAACCTCTGAAAATTTCATCAAAAAATTGTTAAAAAAGCAACAAAAACACTGTACATAGGAAAAGATGTACACGTGTGTGTGTAGATGTATTTGGTTTTATTCAGCTGTGTATTTTTTTGTATGTTTGGAATTCAAACATACAAAGTATACACAGCAAAAAAATATGATTTGCATTTTTTGTTTAAATAAAATAATTTTCCCTTTTGTTTTGCAACTATATTTTTTGATGAATAGAAAAAAGTATTTAAAACGTTTTCAATTATATGAGAGTAGATTGTGAGTTATTGTACAATAATTTTTATGCGAATAATGTAAGTTTGAAATTTAAAACTAACACAAATTTTTTCCAAGTGCTTTTTAAAACAATTTTTTTTACGATAAATAAAAACAAAATCTACGTCTCGTCAATGTTTACCAGCAATGAATCAGAGGTCGAAGTCGATCGGCTTCGAGTCGGAGCTTAGCCGCCGAACTATATTTAGTTGCTTGAGCCGCCGCCGAAACATTCGGCTTAAATCGACTCAAATTTTTTTAATGTTTTTATTAACTAGACTGTAAGATCAATTATGTTTAAAATACACTATGGTGAAGGGTATATAAGATTCAGCATAGCCGAATATAGCACTCTTACTTGTTCCATTTTATATTATTTATTACTTTTCTGTCGATTACTATAACAATAAGTTTAAAAGTTTAAGCATGTTTCAGGAAAAAAGCTTAGTTTATTTTTTACAAATTTATGAAATTTTGTTTTCGTCACCTATTACGGTTTATGCAGAAATAAGCCTAAGTGTGTAACTTTTGCCTGTATTATATATTTTTTACCAAAAATTTATACTTTTACAGAAAATTCAAATTTTTTCCCAAAAATTCTACATACGACTACTCCCTCACATGGGAACCATTGAGGTCTACTTACTTTAGATAACATATAGAATCATGAATAAAGATACTTTCTTCGTAGTACTTATGTCCAAGCTATTTCATCCTTATCCTTGTATTCTGTTACAGTGGTAGACAAAGTGCTTAACTGTTTCTTTTTCCTCAATATCTTAGTTAAACCAACAGAACAATAAGAAACAATGTAACGTTACACTTATCTCTGTTAAAGTATTAAGTCTACATCTATCTAGTATAATAAGTTAGCTGATCGCTTTCGCCTCAAGTCTTGGCCATAAGATTTAAGGTACTGTGTATCTATTTTCCCCTAAAACGTTTCTCTAATGAACACTAATAAAGTCTGTGCTTCTAATTAAGATGTGCCTAAAGAGGCACATGTTAGAGGTTTTCCATGTGGTTGCAACATCAATTTAATTTTTGCACGCATTTAGTCCTTTTTTTAGCAATTTCCCTGAAAACTTAATTTAACATCATTTAACTTTGCCAACGCTGTGGTATTTAGAAATGAGTTTCAATTTAAGCTTTAGAGAAAATCGATCTCCCCCTTTTAAAGACTGTTAAATTTTCGAGGGTTTATACTAGTTAGTTAGTTTGAAAAAAAGGATGTATTCATTAGACCGACTCATTAAAAATTGTGCTTGAGTTACTCCCCTCAAAATATTCGCGGTAATGTAATTAGATGTTACCCAAAATATTTTCATTTTTTTTTCATATTTAATTTAATATTTTACCAAGCTTCAAATAATCTTTGTTATATTTTATAATGGCTCCCAAAATATTCCTATTCTATCGATGGCCTTTCGTGAGCTGGACCGCGTACAAAAAAAATCCCTTTTTAGTTAATTTTTTTGCAATGTTTGGTATCATTTGAAAGGTTTTTTAAAACCAAGTCTAGTTGTGCTCAAAATTTGATTCGCTTGAAAATGACTATATAACTGCCCTGTTTGGTATGATGATATAAAGCAATGAACCAAATAACATGAATCGAGCAAAAATCCGTCCGATACCATAAACTTATCTTTTTATAATGCTATTTTATTTAATGAATAAGTATATAAGACCCTAAATAATTACACAGTACAGGTCGTTGTTGAGTAGCAGTACATTTTTAAACCCTAAAGAAAAAAGCTTAAAATAGATCATAAGAAAATGTCAAGACGCTAAATTTTATTGACTTCTTTTAAAATAAAAACCATGGTAGCAAAAATAACTAACTGAATTTTGTAAAAAAAAATATCCATCAAATAAAAAATTTAAGTTTTCTTATTATACTTTCTTTGGTGAGTAGAAAAAACTACGAACAAGTTAACATAGATAAAATTAAGAAACAGATGTTGCTATAAACTTAATTTGCATGATGTGCCTGTGTCTAATTTTAACCCTTATTATTTCAGAAAAAGGTTTTCAAATTTTCTTTTGTTTAATACAAATTGTGTGCTTATTATATCACGAAATAAACAAATTTATATATTTTATTTATTTACTTATTACGTTAGAAAATAAACCAAATTCTCAAAATTGTTGTTTTGATTAACTTAAAAAACATTTTAAAGCCTTTGTTATGATGAGACTCATTTTACGGCTTTATATTATCAATAGCAATGTTTTTTTGTATGTATTATAATCATAAAATTCGTTTGAAATATCAGTTATACATTCTCATTCGAAGTGATGATATTTATACGTCAGAGTCTCATATATTTCCCATAACAATATTTTATTACGCTGATCATTCATAAAAAAAATTCATTTATTAATTGATAATAAGATTTTATAAGAATTTTTTGAAATCTTGATTTTTTTTGTCGATCTTGGTAGAAATTGGGTTAAATATTTTTAAAAAATGGTTTACAAAAAAGAACAAACTACAGTTTATTTTTTAAGAAAAACTCAAGAAGAAACTGTTATAGCACTTTTCTGATGAATTTTAGGATATATTTTTTCCTATGTACATTGTTTATATTAATTGTTGTTTGTATTATTTTGGACCCCCAGTGATTTCATTTTCTATTAAATCAAATCAGAAAGAATATAAAAAACATAAATATAAAACATTATTTATAATTTTATAAGATCATATTTTGCTTATAAGTTCAATAATTCAAATAAAAAGGAATTAAAATAAAACGTATGATACTTTAATATTATATTTTTATTACTGTCAAACTGATAAGAGACTTATTTTTGACAATAACTATTGTTTAAAGTAAATAAATTTGAAACATATAAAACTCGTGTCTGAAATTAAAATAACACTCTAAAATATTCGATCAATTTAACTTAAATTATATTTTGATTATGTAGAATTTTTTAACAAGTTTTTTAATTATGAACTTTGTTACATTACTTTATTTTTCTTACTTTAGTATTTAACTTTGTTTACAACTTAACAATTTAACTTAATAAATGACAAATTTAAATATTTTATAGCAAATATTCAATCAATCTTTAGTTTATTTTAATGGATTTTGATGAAAATGAACTTTAGACTTAATGATAGACGTAAAAAACACAAAAGCAATGCTATGATTATTTACAAGTAATTGAGATCATTTTAACAGTTTAAAAGCAAAGTAAAAATGCTTAAACATTTGAAAAAACAGGTTTTTAAAAATATTGTTTTATTAATGATTTAATGCAAACATTTAAATATTTTCTAAAATGTAAAAAAAAACAAAAGAGAATGTTTAATATATTCCAAATATTTTGTTTATAAAAATGAATTATTATTGTTTACAAAGACAACTAAGCTATACTTGCTACACTTTATCAATGTATATAGAATATATATATTATAAATACTCTTTAGTTGACATTTTCATTATAAAGACTAATTTCTTTATGTAAGGGATCACTCCTTCACAGCACAGGACAATTATATGTCCTTGGACGGTATGAACAATAATAAAACTGAAGTTTAACTAAATAATTTTGAGATCAAATATTGGTCCTTTTTTGTTATCTAATAAATTTCGATCAACACAGGACAAGGTATTCATTTTCCGATATAGTAGATTTGAACCAGACTAAATTGAGGTACGTAAAAGGGGATTTAGATACATTTCAAATTTTTCAGAAAAATTCTCTATAAAAACCTTAAACACACATGTTTATTTTTCAAACATTTCAACTATATTCGTTTAAATCCTTATTTTAATGACCCACTTAAAAATCGATTTTAATTTTCAAAAAAAAAGGACCTCCTCTTATATTATAAGTGTTAAATAAATAAATTTTAAAGTGTTTAACATATTCAATAAACAAATTAAAATCTATTCATATCATATACACATACACTTAATGCATTAGGATTACTCGAATTTCAAATTATTGTATTGAATAAGAGAAACACATGCAGCTCTCGATAAATGTATTTCCAATACACACTACAAATTATTTATAAAATATTTGTATGAATACAAAAAAATAGTCACATGGTGGTGTTAAAAACATAAGCAAATAATAGAATGAATATACAAAATAAAAAAATGGAAATATGAGAAAAATATCTTAACGATCAGACAGCAAAAAGTCTACAGCAGACAACAAACAAATAGACGCACTAGTAATGCTGTCTATAGAGACCAAAGATGGGAAATTAAATTTTAAAAATTGTATAAAACTGACAGGAAAACGGTTCTACAGATTGAATCTTGAATCTTATATAACGCCCCGATAAAGCCTTATACATTTAAATAGAATAATAAAAGTACGAGCCAATGTTAAACTAAAATCGCCAAAAAAAAGAATTAGTTCTTGACCAGTTCCCAAAAATGGATATATGTTTTCTAAAGCTTCCTTAGAATCTCTTAAATTGCCCTAGATGAAAATAATCTATTATAGAACTGATTTCATAATGATTTTATAGAATGAATCTCGGTTCTATAGAATGAATATCGACTCTCTAATCATTGGGGTCTAATGCATTAGAGTCTAATGCATTCACAGAAGCATTTCTGAAGGTGACAATTTTGAACACAAAAAATAATACACATCTCCTTTATAAAACAAATAGAAACAGTTACGAAAATTATAATTTCAATTGAAAACTAATTCAAAAATTTTTTATAGTTTAAATTTTCAAAATTTACATTGATATAACGATTCCACAGAAATGTTTACATTTGAATTTTACCAACAAAAGTAATATTACATTAACTTTACCAACCCTGCTATGTAATGATATACTGTGACTAAAAGCAGAGCATGTAGATAAAGGGAAAGACATAAAAATAGGTAGGCAAATAGTCGGACAGACTACCACTGCATAGACTAACAATAGATAACATGTGTACAAAACTGTCGGCTTAATCAATTTAAAGTCCTTTACACGTGTTTTTCTTATTATAAGTTAAACAGATGGATTTTCTTTATACGCTTCTCATAACATATACAGATTAACACAAAAACACTTACCTAAAACATCAGCATTTGATGTGGAGGTTTTAAACCAAGAATCTTCACCATATTTACCAGGTTTATATTTGGAGGTTAAGAAATCTTTGGGAAATCCACACACTACTGATATAAAATGAGGACGAGCTTTACTAGCCCCTCCAGAGGCGGTTGCATTTGTAGCTGTTTCGATTAGTGTGGAGAAACCATTGCGCAAGGCACGCGAAATAAGTCTCGAAGTCCAACTGAGGGAAGAGTGCATGCTGCGCTTATTTGGTTTTTATGTCTTTTGCAGCAGTGTATGTATCTGCCAATATGTATAGCTACTATATTACTGGTACTAGTAGAAGGAAGAAAGTAAAGTTCGAGTATTTACTTAGGGATTCCTCGTTTTATAATTGCACCATTGATTTGCAGGGGGTAGGGTAGGATATACCAAACAAAATGTTCGTTAATAAAATTTACAAAAATCACAGTTTTATTACTAAAGCACCGTTTCTTTTAAAACGCTTTTCAATTGAAAATTTATTTTATTTTTATCAAATTTTTCAAACAAATTTAATAATTATTTACGCGTTTTCTATTTTTGGCTATAAATTATGAATTTTCTATTTATTTTATATTCTTTTTCTCTTTCTCTTCTTTAATTTACGTCAAAGTCACAAGGGGAACGAATAAGACTAACAAAAAGGAATTGAAAATATTCATTTTTTCTTCTCGTAATGATTTTATTTCTTTATCGTTGTTTAGATCGTTTAAAATAATTTATATTATTAATTTATTTATTGTTTATGTAATCAACTTAACACAAAATGCTAGACGAAATTTTTGTTAACAACAACACGATTAATATTAATAAGAAAACTGACTTTTCCGTAAACTACGCGTGAAACAAGAAGAAAATTTTTTACGAATGTGAAAATTAGTGCTGCCACCAAAGAACTGCGCGACCATCATCAACGGCGGCGGCTGACATTAAAATTTCGGTGGCACTTTAAATTCGCCTGGAGCCGTCTAAGTTTTCAACTTAATTTAAAATTGTTTTGCTGTTCTATTTTGATATAAGATTTATCATATAAATCTAAATATCTTTTGTATTATTTATTACTTCTTAGGTTATTAGAACAAATACATATATGCAGTATAAATTAAATTAACCTGTTGCGTTTTTTTTAAGAAAAAAACAGGTACAAAAATATTAAAAATTATTTGACGAAACTTGATTTTTTCACTTTAATATAAATATTTGTTTAGAATCGTAAAGAAGTTTCTAATTTTTCATTAAAAATTTTTAAATATATCATATTGAACGAATTTAAAAACGTTTACACCACTGTGCATATTTCATTTGCTTAATTACAGAGTTGCTAATTTGGTATCATTGCAATTTTACGTTGTCAAGATCTGCGTCAACCAAAACCAATGGCTCAGGCGGCAGGCTGTTAAATTTTCTGCGAATGTCCATAATCAGTAGAAGAATAAAAAAAACTTTACAATTAAAAATTTCCGATTTAAAATTTCAAAAACTGTGTATAGTAAAGTTTTAAACGATAACTTTAATAACATTACCTACTATTTTCAAGCCGACCATAGCTGAAATATTTTGTACGTCCGTGAATTTCAATATTAAACGGCGTCTCGATTTAGCTGCCCGCCGCTGTTTTCTGTTTTTTTTGTTTGAAAAATTTAAACAGTTTTAATTGTTGGTTGAATTTTGTGAAAAAATATGTCTAATTTAAAGCCGTGTCCTTATGCGGAGAAATGTTATCGCAAGAATCCCATACATTTTGGAGAATTTGCTCATCCGCATTGTAAGCTTTACAAAATATATAATGTTAAACATGTATTAAGAACATCTGCTAAAACATTCTCTTTACAGTGGACAACATTTACCAGAAGGGTATAGACCCCAAAACTAATAAGTATAAAATACCCAATGAACTGTCTTCCAATGTTGATATTCTGTTGCAACAACTGAAATTACTGGAAAAGTTGTTTCCTAAAGATGATGCAAAACCAAAAAAGAAAGAAGAGAATCCTCAAGGTTCTTCCAGCTCCTTGAAAGCGGAAACTGTTAAAACTAGCGATAAACGTTCCAAATCACCACAACCTAGCTCGTCTACAGCCCGGCAAGCAAGTGATGATTCAAATTTGGCTAAGAAGCAAAAAATAGCACGCAACATTAGGGACTATATACCGGTAGTAGTAGAAAAAGGAAAAATGGCTAAAAAATTAGAAGCAGCTGCACCGTATAATTTTTTCCTTACTGCCATAACAGACTCAAAGCCAACACATAATGAAGCCTTAAGCGTTACAATGCAAGGTAATTTCTTCCTTTAAGAAATTTGTTAAAAATATCTTATTATTCTTTGTTGTTTAATAATAGAAATCTTAGATGAAAGTCTGGGCATTATAGAGAGTACGGTGCAAATCAATTTTATGGTGGATATTGGCTGGCTTTTAGGTCATTATTATTTTGCCGGCATACTGTAATTATTTTATCATTTTGAACAAATTATGTAGCATATAATAATTTAAATTATTATTTTTTAAGAAATACCCCTTTGTTAGTTTTGTATGGTGATGACACTCCAGAATTACTAACAATCGATAAACATAAGCCTCAAGTAACAGCTATTAAGATTAATATGCCCACTCCATTTGCAACTTCACATTCTAAGGTTATGTTACTGGGTTACAAAGATGGTTCAATGAGAGTGGTGGTATCGACCGCCAATCTTTATGAAGATGATTGGCATAATCGTACCCAGGGCATATGGATAAGTCCCTTATGTCCAGCTTTGCCGGAAGATGCGGACACAACATCTGGTGAAAGTCCTACAAATTTTCGCCAAGATTTAATGTTGTATTTGGTGGAATATAAATGTGCTAAATTGCAGCCATGGATTGCGCGTATACGAAAGTCTGATTTTAGCGCTATAAAGTAAGTTGACTATTAAAACTAAAATATTCAATATAAATAAAACTTTATAAATATTTTTACGATCCTTAAAAATTATGCAATTTCTATTTTTATTTCAACTTTTTCATTTTGTTTTCGCATAGTGTTTTCTTTATCGGCTCCGTACCCGGAGGACATCGAGAAGGTCCACGCGGTCATCCTTGGGGCCATCCACGTGTTGGTAGTCTTCTACAAAAACATTGTGGTCCTGTCGATGAAAAAATTCCAGTTGTCTGTCAAAGTTCCAGTATTGGCAGTTTGGGTGTCAATGTTCAAGCATGGATACAACATGATTTTCTTAATAGTCTACGTAAGGATGGTATGCCTTTGGGTATACGACAGCTGCCACCCTTTAAAATGATCTATCCCAGTTACTGTAATGTCAGCCGTAGTCACGATGGTATGTTGGGCGGTGGCTGTTTACCATACAGTAAAAATACTAACGACAAACAGCCATGGCTTAAAACATATCTACACCAGTGGAGTTCAAAATTACGCCATCGTTCTCGTGCTATGCCTCACATTAAGTCTTATACCAGATACAATTTGGAGGAAAAGTCTGTTTATTGGTTTATTTTAACATCGGCTAATCTGTCAAAGGCTGCCTGGGGTTGCTATAATAAAAATGTTAATATATCACCTTGTCTGCGTATTGCTAATTATGAAGTTGGTGTCCTGTTTTTGCCAAAATTTGTGGTGAGTTTTATTTTTCCTTTTTTGTTCTATAATTAATTAAGACTATAGACTAGTAAATAGTCTCTTCTATTGGGCTAAAATTTCGACTATACACTGCTCAATAGTTGGCAGTAAATATTAAAATATAGACCCAATTACACAGTGTAATATACTATAGACTGGACCATAGTTTCGACAATAGACTGTACTATTGTAACGACTGTAGACTGGACTACATTATTCTGCACTATAGTCTCCACTATATATCGATTTTATAATCTATTAAAACCATTTTTTTTAATTATTTAATAATTTCAGATCGGAGAAGATTCATTTCCTTTGGGTGCACCACGTGATGGTATACCACCATTTCCTTTGCCCTATGATGTTCCCCTAACACCATACGGTCCAGATGATAAACCTTTTCTTATGGACTATTTACATATGTAGTGTTAGTTTTCAGAGTTATTTATTTCTTACAAAAAATCTCAGCAGATCGTTAACCCTAACAGATAAGAATTTATTAATGCTTTTTTATATATATGTAAACACACATACACATACAAATTTATTTTCATATTTTTACTTGTAATTCTACTGGCGTTTAAATTACATTGCAGGTTTATGGCCATTTCTCTAGAGTACGCAATTATTCGTTTCTTGTGAATCGTTAAAAAATATATATTGTATGTATAATTTTTGTTTAGTTTTTTAAGAAACTTATGTGAAAAATGTTATACTATTTATTTTTTGAATTTTCTTCTTAATTGTTCCATTTAATAACGAACAAAAATATAAAATTATTTACAATGCAAATAAAAATGGTTTTATATCAAAAATTTCATTAAATATACCGAATTAACAAAATCTCCTCAATTGCAAGATGTCAAAATTTATTCGTTTAATAACAGCTAAACTGATTTCAAATTTTTTAATATTTGTCTGCAGCAAAATGTTCACTTTAATTAACAAAGAACATTAATAGTAATTATTACAAACGATGTTTATCAAAAAAACCGGTTACAGCTTTTAAAGATTTGTTTCTATTTTGTAACCATTAAGAAGAGACAAAAACTGGTTGCAAGGTCTATGTGTAGTTATATAGTTGTTGACGCAGCAGATAGTCGTTGTTAATTGTCTCATTGCAAACAAACACACATATTTTATTTTATATAGTTATTAAACAAATAAGAAAATTATAAATGAATTTCACTTACACTGTTAACATTGTATTGATATGTCTTGTGCACTCAACAGTTGCTAATAGAATGGCGGCATTAAAAACAAAATTAAAATTTCCCTACGAAATTTCTCTACTCGATGAGAAAACCAACAAGGAACTATTAAAATATTTTCATGGTAAAGTTAAGATAATTGTAGTTTTTTTTTTAATCTATGGATTTTTTTATTATTCTAGGCGAAAAGAATGGTTTTGTACAAGTTGGTCCTGAGAAGTATTTCTTCCCACTTAAATATAAGCAAGAAGCTGAATCTTATTATAATTTCCAAGCACGCCCCAATGATATTTGGGTAGTTACTTTTCCTCGTTCCGGTACTACTTGGACTCAGGAATTGGTTTGGTTGTTGGCAAATAATTTGGATTTTGCAAAGGCAAAAAGTCTTCCGTTAACACAAAGATTTCCGTTTTTTGAGTAAGTAAAAAAGAAAATAATACAATAGACTATGCTATAGACAAGACTGTAGACAGTCTAGTAGATTCCATACGTAACTATGGATTGGATTCTAAACTTAAGACATGACTATAAAGTCAGCACTTAGTAATTGATAAATATGTTCTCTAATCCCTTTTAGATTCCATTTGTTTATGCATCCCGCTATTAAGGAAGAACTTTTAAAGGAAAATGCTTACAGTAAAGAAAATCAAGAATTTATAGAAACCATATCAGTACCGGGTTATAAGCTTTTTTCGGACATGCCAAATACACAAAGACGTTTTATTAAATCACATTTTCCTTTCTCTTTATTGTCGCCCAGTATCGAGGAACAAAAAAGTAAGGTAAGTTTAAAATATGTAATAAAACATTTACATCTTTTGTAAATTATATTATTTCTCCAAAAAGATCATTTATGTAGCCCGACGACCCAAAGATGTGGCAGTTTCTTTTTATCATCTCAATCGTTTATTTCGTACTCAGGGTTATGTAGGTGATTTCGAACGTTATTGGGGATATTTTGAAAAGAGTCTAAGTAATGTTAAACAGGAGTTTAATTAATAATTTGATTTGGAAAGAAAATCATTTTTCGAATCGAATTACTAAGAAATTCCAGTAAATTTTTATTATTACATTAAAATCTTACTTCTTTATTAGATCCCTGGATGCCCTACTACAGCCACCTAAAAGAAGCGCAACAACACAAAAACGACACTAATGTTTTGTATCTTCAATACGAGGATATGGTGGAAAATCTTGAAGATTCTATTAAAAGAATTGCTAACTTTTTGGAATGCCCTCTTGACGAGTCTAAAATGCCCCTGTTGTTGGATCATTTAAATATTTCAAATTTCCGTAATAATACTGCTGTAAATAGTCAAGAATTAAGTGATGTGGGAGTACTGAATAAATCACAAGATGGTTTTGTAAGAAAAGGTGTAGTGGGCGGTTCGGATAATGAATTTCGGAAGGTGCCAGGTCTATTGGAGAAAGCCGAAAAATGGATAGCAGAAAATGAAAGTAAATTATTGCAGGAGATGAAGAAATGAAACAATATAAAAAATAACGAATAATTTAAATAATTTTAATAAAATGGTGAATGATGCAATAAAATATAAAATGTAAATGCTTAACATACACATTAGAATTGTTTTTCGAATAAAGATACAGAGTATTTCATAATTCAAGTCAATGGTAAAATAAATTACAAGAAGTGGTATTAAACTAGTAAGATTAATAAAACATTTTATAAAATATTTCAAAATCTGTTAAAAACGGCAGTGTTTTTTTTAATAAAAAACGCTAATATTTGTGCAAGTAGTTATCATCACTAAATTAAATAATCGAGTACATCTCTATCGATAGCAGTCGCTATCACCTAAAAACTACCATCTCTAGCTTAAATAAAAAGTAAACAAACACGATTGTTTTTTAACCAAATTTGAAGAAATCTTAAAAAACTGGATAAAAATAAAATGTTAGATGGATGGTATTGTCGTAGTTTGGCCAATGAACAACAAGCAGCACAACAGAATGAAAATAATGATCAAAACATGGGATTGAATGAGGACACCGATTCAGATAGTCAAGATAATGAGGAAAGTCGCCAAGGAGGAGGAGGAGGTGCCACTAGCAGTAATGTGGATTATAAGAATCAGTATAGATATTTAAAGAGAAAACTAAAATTTTTGATCTATGTAAGTGAACATTAAATAATATTGACTTATAAATCTAAATGAAAAAAATTGTTCTTAAGGAAAATGAATTTTTCCAAGATGCTTTAAGATCGAATCAAAGACGTCTGCTTAAAGTATCTAGGGATAGAGCATTTCTCCTGGATCGTCTGCTGCAGTATGAGAAACCTGAAAATACTTCTTCGGAAAGTGAAGAAACTGAAGAATCTTCAGAGGATGAGGCTACTAAAGAAACGAAAAAGTAAGTTTAATAATTGGTTACTAAAGTTATTGTTTTTAACTTTTTTCTTCTTAAGACGCAAACTAGAACAAAGTCTTAATGGTTCCGCAACCGGTTCCACACGAGGACGCAAAAAGAAGAACTCTGTTCCAGCTCCCGTTAATGAAACTTCTGATCAAATTGCTAACACAGCCTTTAATCACTTAGATGTAGTGGGCGTAAATCAGCAAACTCAAGCAGAGGTGGAGAGACAGTTATCTAAACGTTCGGTTATGGATTTAATACCAGAACGTGCTCCAGCCACAGTGCCGGCGGAAATGTTTAGTAATGAACCATCGTTAGATAGTGAGCCTACAGATCATTTGGTAGACGGCTCTTCGCCTACGCATGTGGCAGCCGAAGAATGTGTTCCCATGGAATACAGCAATTAAGTTCGGAAAACAATTTTAATTTTAGAAATCATTTATTATCTTTTTAAATTACACATCTTAACTCTTTATTGGGAATAAATGAATTAAAGAACATTTACTTACAAACTAAAAAAGAAAATTAAAAGAAAAATATTAACTTAACACTAAAATTTATGATTTGAATGTGCCCACAGCCAAGAGCAAGTTTCGTCGTGTGAAATGCAATGTCATAAAAGGTGTTGATTTGGTGGGAAAAGCTCTCAATAAGTAAGTATCGCCTTCACTAATCTCAGGATTGTGCGAAGCATTGGTGCTTTGTGTTATATAGTCTTCAGTCAATTTGGTAAAATCCCATAAGGTGAGGTAACAGTCAAGACCGCCTACTGCCAAAACAGTGCCGTCTCTGCTGAAACACATGGTTTGTATGGAGCCAGTATGTCTTACCAAGGAGGTAACCAATTGGCCATGCGATAAATCCCACACTAGGACATGATGATCGGAAGAGCCTGATGCCAAGTAACGGCCACAAGTGGAAAAACATAAAGCATTTATTTGTCCCTTGTGACCAGTCATAAGACGCACCAGTTGCCCGGTTAAAACATCCCACAATCTAACAGTTCTATCACTAGAACCACTAGCTATATAGTTGGAATTGGGATGAAATTGCACACAATCAACGTCGGAAAGATGACCCGTAAATATTCTCAACGGTTGATTAGAATCCGTAGCCCATAGACGTACCGTTTTGTCATATGAACAAGAAGCAAAATAATAGCCATGAGGGGAAAATCTGACATCCCAAACAGGAAACAAGTGACCTTTAAAAACCACTATACACGTCCAAGTGTGCAGGGACCACAGCCGTATAGTGGTGTCTTCTGAGCAGGAGAGTAACATATTTTTTTCTGGAGCAAAAGCACATCTATACACTGGTCCACTGTGGCCATAAAACGTTCTAGCCGACTCACCAGTTCTATCATCCATCATGCGAACTAAAACATCTTCGGCATCTTTATCGATATCCTTGAGCATTTCAGCATTTTTCATTTCTCTTAATTTGGAGGGTGTTAGGGACCATACTTTTATACTGGAATCTGTAAAGCCCACAGCCATCATATAGGAGTCCTCAGAAATTTCCGAACAAGTAACACTATTGTGGGAGTTTAAAATTGTGTATAAGCATATAGAGGGCAATGATTCTTTATTGAGTGCCACACGTTTAGACGCTTCTCTTAAGGCTTTAAGTTTTTCTAATTTATCAGCATCTTTAAGCTCGGGCAAGGGAATACGATCCATGGAGGGCGCATTGGGATCTGATTTGGATTTTTTAGAAAATAACGGATCTTTCTTAGGTTTCTTCTTTTTGGGCTTATCGGGGGCATCGGGATCATTGTCATCTTCTTCTTCCACAGCAGCGGGGGCGGGAGTAGTCATAGATTGAAAATCTACTTCCTTTAATAGGCCATAGTAGACTCTTATCTTATTATCCTGACGCCGTGATTCTCCAATTAAAGAACCAGCCGTTGCATTACATTGTATTTTGGATCTAGCAGTGCCTTCATAAGTATCAAAGTGTAAATACTTGGCCACAATATCAGCAACCAGCTCCTGCTTACGATCCTGGATATGACGTTTGAACAACGAATGAGCATCGCGAGACATGCGTATAATAAATTTGTCTGTTTCCATGGAAGTGTACCAATCGTTATTTTCCATTTCTGAACGTTTAGTTATCAGCAATAGATTTTGTAAATCTTCCCTGTAATAATAGTCCAAGTCGGGTCCATATTTTTCCACAAACTCTCTAGCCGACTTTGCATAGCCACCCGCTACTAGTTTAAAATATATCTGAACTAGTATTGGATATAAAACCATAAACAATTCATGTTTATAAATATCCAACGATTCATCGACAAAATTACGCAAATCTCTATAGGCAGCATCATACAACTCAGGATCACTTCCAGGACCTGGTTTACCTTCTCCACTTGTATTTTCCACATTTTCCCCTAGAGCGGTGGATAAAATTGTGGTGATTTCTTTATCATCTACTTCTTCCAATTCATCTGGCTTAATATTTGCCTCCTGGCACAGCAATTCCTCGGTTTGTTTAAGATTATACTTCTTGATGAGTTTAAGCAAAGCCAGCAAATCACGTTTATCGGCCATGGGTTTGATTTCTCCAGAAACTGGAGATTCACTAATACCATTAACTAATGTATTTGAATTCATGATAATTGAAAAAGTTCATATATTAATATTTGTGATATTTTTTTAATTATTTTCCCACTTTTTTCTCTAAAATGTATTGTTTATGAATGAAGTGAAAAAAAATACTAAAAATTCCAAGAAAAAAACAAAAATTCCATAGCTGTAAAAAATAGTAGTCAAAAAAGTATTGTCAATGCGAGAGTTCGAGTCGCTGTTTTTACTTCAAACAAAAGTGTTTGACGCAAACAAGAAATACAAAAAATACATCATTACTGTTTAATAAAAATAATATATTTTAAAGTTGTTGCGGGCAGAAAAAATTACAAATATATCCCCCCCCCTCGTAGAGACGATTATGAGTTTGTAGGGAGAGGGAAAAATCGTAACCCTCAGCGGCGACGCCTCTGGC
>NC_060951.1:54540511-54607287 GCF_022045245.1 Lucilia cuprina | reverse complement strand
CAGTCTTACCTTTTTGTGTTCGTGTTTATAACCTGACGACAGGGTTGGAACCTCCTGGGATGGGAAAGCTAGTCGGTGGAATCGTCAGGCCAAAGTAGACCGTAACAAAGTTTTCCTATATTATTTATATTTTACGTAAAGGAATGGTAATTAATTTTGATATCATGTTAAAGGAGTTTAAGAGGCGCTTTTAATGGCGTATTAACATTTTTTCATAAAGTTTAAAAAGCAAATTAAAATTTTATTTAGATTATTATATATGCAAAAATCAATATAGGCTGATCATCATCAAACTTGATGAAACGTTTTGTTTTTAATTTTTAAGAATTAATCAAATTTTAAAAAATAATAATTTTTTGCAGTCTGTTATTTTTTCCATCCCTGCATAATTTCCCATACAACTTTTGTGCTTACTCTGTTCTGTTGTTATAAACAATATTTCCCTTATTCATAAACAGAACTTTAATTTATAAAAGGTTTATAAAATAAAATTTCCATACGAAAACTGATTTATAAATCGTTTATAAAATAAAAATTTGTTTATGAATAAGGGGGTATATGTATTTGATTTCAAAATGCCAATTTTATCTCTTGAATTCAATTTTTATTTAAAATCGTTGAAAATGTAAAAAATTCAACTTATTTGGTAGCCGGCTTACTGTCGATTTTAAGCCGACGCCGATAATTTTAGTGTCAGCCGTCGTTAACATTTGTCGACGCAGAGCTCTGAATAGAAGTGACATTTTTTGTAATTTTCATGGAGAAAAATAAAACAATTCCAACAAAGTAAATAATAAAAAAACGCATAATAATATTATGCACTTTTTAAAATTAATTTATCAAGCAAGCAAAACAATTCATATACGATTTTCTTACAGACAATCATATAATGCAAGTTTAAATCTTTTGAAATAGAAAATTTAAAGGTAAACATCGGCAAACAAAGAGAAAATACTAAGCATCGGTTTTGTCCATAAAATTTTATCAGCTTTTAAGAAAGAAAAACAAAAAGAACCTATTGTGGTGAGTAATCTTCGATTAAGACAAGTAAAAATTTTAATTATTTTAAACTAAAACAATGCAAGCTTGCTAATGAATATAAAGTATTGTATTACAAAAAACCCACACTTATAAAAACTATATTACAACTTTTTAGGTCTTCCCTTTTAAGACAGCTATAAACCAACACAAAAGGGAAGGAAAAGAAACAAATATACAAATTTCACAACATTTTCCAGAATATTATTTTTGAATTTTCTTTGTTAAAACTGGAATTATGCCCATATTATATTCCGTAATCTCACGCGGTACTACTGTACTGGCCAAGTATGCTGAGTGTGTGGGAAATTTTGCTGAAGTAACAGATCAAATAATTTCCAAGATCACTATGGATAACCACAAATTGACCTATTCTCATGGCGACTATTTGATACATTATGTATGTGAACATAAATTGATTTATATGTGCATCACCGACAACGTAAGTTTTAGATAAAATTGACTGCTATCTTGTTTACTTAAATTTCGTTTCCTTAGGAATTTGAAAGGTCTAGAGCTTTTCTATTTTTGGCTGATATTAAACAGAAATTTATACAAACTTATGGTTTGACTGTGGCCACAGCCATTGCCTATGCCATGAATACGGAATTTTCCAAGGTATTAGCTCAACAAATGACATTCTTTAGTCAATCGAATGAGGTCGATGCCATTTCCCGGGTACATGGACAAATTGATGAATTAAAAGATATTATGGTTAAAAATATTGGTGTGTATTCAATTGATATGAGCTATTTTTAAATATATTACTTATTTTTTAAATTCATTTTAGATAATCTAAGAGATCGTGGTGAAAAATTGGAACTACTGGTTAATAAGACAGAAAATTTAAGTAACAATGTAAGTAGTTTGGAGATTTTTATACTTTTAATAACTCTTATTGTTAGTTGTTAGTGTTATTGATTTTAAAAAATATTTTCTGCAAATAAATCTTATTTACACAAAGATATCCCATTTATTTTCAGTCTGTAGCATTTCGCAAAGCTTCACGTAATCTGGCCCGACAAATGTTTTGGAAAAATGTACGTCTATACGTAATTGTTGGCCTAATTATAATTTTCGTACTCTATGTTATTGTCAGCATGGCCTGTGGCGGTTTGGCCTGGAAGGAATGTGTAGCATAGATAACAAAACAATAACTTCGGATTCAAGCCTGAAAAATATTTAACTGTTATTATTAACTTAAAAGGATACTTCATGGTCATAAGTAAATGTTTAAAGTTTAATTTCAAAGAAATAGCTTAAACGTCTATAATAGCAAACTCATCAGATTATGACTATGAAATACCAATTCATCATATGCAAACATATATTTTTATATTTATATAAAAAAAAATTATCAGTTTAATATTTATAAGATTTTCTCATTTTCTTCAAAAAAAAAGGTATTCAAAATGGTATGATATTAAATATATTCAAGAATTTCAAAAAAAAAACCCAAAAAATTGTATTATAAAAAAATGTAAGAACACTGCAAAACTGTTTGAATATTAACACGAAAAGACAAAACCTGCCATGATAAATGTATATTTAAATATACAAATCAATTTTCCATAAACAATTTTAATATTTTTTCTTTAAACTTTGAAAGGTTATATTCTTAAAGATCTAGTAAATTCCAGTTTTGCGGTGTTTATAAGTAAAGTCATAGACCCTAGTAGAGAAACGTTAGGTATAACAAAAATGACTTCTCTATTTGTTGTCTTAAGTCTTAAAATTTCTATTTATAATTTTCTAATAAAATAAGTTAAATTTTTATGTAAATCTATATTATATTCAATTTTTTTTAATTTGAAAAATTGTTGGTCAATGTTTTTGTAAAAAAATCTATTTAGAAAATATAATTTTATATATGTATTATATAAAAAAAGGAAAGCTAATGTGAAAATTCTAAATAGTTAAATAATATTCCATTGTAAAATTAATTTGCAAGTAAAAACTAAATTAATAAAAACAATACGATAAAGTAATTAATATGTTTATTTAAAAGCAACACTTTATTAATAAAAATTAGAAACGTAATACAAAAAAAATATTTCAACAAATATAGCAGAATTACAATAATTTAATTTCAATTTAACAATAATATTTAAAAAAATATATATATCAAATATTTTATTCATTCAACATCTTCTACGTAAATGACATCATTTGCCTTGATAGTACCAGCTTGTCGCAAACCCAAGTGTATACCCAAAGTGGGACTGACATTATCGTTTATTAAACGATAGCTAAAAATAAGTAAATAACTATTTTAATAAAAAAAAATATTTTTATAAAATTATATTAATTTTTTTACCTTTTCAGCTCTTTTAGGGGATTGCCATTGGGATCTCTTTCGCCTGTCTTAACATTGATATTGGGGAATATGCAACGTGTACAGGGTGCTACTTTACGAAATACAGCTTCATCTCCTATACGCACCCATTGCCATTTATCTTCTGCATAGGCTTTATTGTTATCCATTTTCAAATGGAAATTACCACGAAATTGTAAAGGATCCACTGAATTTGGTAAGCGTGTATTTAAATCTTCCACAGAAGCTAAATTCATTAGCATATAACTGGTAGCATCGCCAAAGGTGCCCTAATAGTATGCGGGTAAATTGAAATTAAAAGAAAAAAGTTGTATTTATATTATTTATATTTAGATAATGATAAGAATTAATATGATATTTGCATTAGATTTAAAAATTCTTTGTTTTTCAAGGAATTCACTTTTTGCACTTTGCGTTAAATGCCTATTCTATGAAATAGACTGCTATTCTAAATGAACAAAAAAACAATAGATATGTTCCAAACTAGTTTAAATCTTGCTAACTTTGAACACAGATAACTACTTTCAGTACAGTTTTGAATTTTTTTAAGAACTTTAAATTTTTTAAGTTTTTTAGAATTATTTAAAAATTTCAAAAAAAAATTTTAAGATTGAAATCCAAATTTAAAGAAAAAACTCTTATTCACAATTTTGACTTGATCTTTTTCAAAAAAAAAACTGTAATCATTATCTAAAATAAAATCCCTTACTCACCGAATCCTCTTTAGTTATAAAAGGTTCTTTGGTCAGACGAGAATTCACCGATCTTACTGGTTTCGGATATGGATAATAAACCAAATGCAATCCCGACTCTTTACCCAAAATATAACGTGAAAACCATTTGTCATATTTTTCACCACACAACATGGCATCTAATTTTGTACCCCACACCGAAGTGTGTATATCTTTGCCGGGTGCCTCATCGGCCAAAGTAGCAAAATCTAATTCCAAAGGTTCCATACCCTCTGCGCTTAATATCAATTTCGTTTCACTCACTAACTTAGAGAAAACCAATACCAATTTGGGATAAACACGAGCTGTAATCATTTCATATTTATCATTGACTAACATTAAAGCACGATCTCTAATGCCTTTGTAACGTAGACCCAAAACTTCACATAATAACTCTTCCTCAGCTGACACTTCCAGGGGGGCACATGATTTTATGGGAAATAAATTAATTTGTTCCAATGTACCAACACGACGCCATTTTAAAGGCATAACATCACGTTTTAAGTATTTGTAATAGACATACGATAAAGCACCAGTTAACATCGTAGCACCCAAACCAAGACCTATATACAGGGCCCGATTAGCAGCTGCACTGGAAGCTTTTAAGAAAATAATTAATTTTTAATTGATTTAAAAATAAATTTTTCTTAAAATCATAAAACCTACTGGACATTATGGTTTTTTTGTTCTCTTTATTAAAAAAAAACAAGACGCAATTGTAATACTAAATGATGATAAACTTTAGGTTCACAATTTTTAACTAAAGCAAACATTTCAAATGGAAATTCATTCAAGTCATCTACAGACAAATAAACCAGACGAACATTTTGCAAATAACAACAACTAGGCAGCAAAACAGAAAAAAACAAGTAATATTTCTATATTCGGCTGTGCCGAATCTTATATACCCTTCACCAAGTATGTTTTAAAAAACTGTTTTTATTTATTTTGTATCTTTGCACACATGTCACACATAACATACACACAAATAAATATAAACTGTAGCAGAAAGAAATATTAACCGTTTTACTGTAATACCAACGTCAAACTGCATTACCACCCTCAAACAAATATGAGCTGTATTACCAACATATTACTGCTTTATCTCCTTGTTCTTGTTATACCCACTTACCTTCGTGAGAACAGAACAGCATGCAAACATACAAAAAAATACACAGCTGAATAAAACCAAATACATCTCCACACGCACATGTACGTCTTTATCCAATTCACAGTGTTGTTGCTTTTTTAACAAAGCATGAAAAAAATGTGGCTTGAGGTTGTCTCGGATTTTTGCTCATATCTCCGTTATTTATAGACCGATTTTGTTGATTTTAAATAGCGATTTTCTCGAAAGCATGTCTAACTGAATTATTGAAGATTCAGATCTCGCCGATATCTGGTTGCCTCTAAAAACTGATTTCAACAGACAGACGGACAGACAGACAGACGGACATGGCTTAATCGACTCCGCTATCTATAAGGATCCAGAATATATATATATATATATATATATATATATATATGTATATACTTTATAGGGTAGGAAAATTATATTATAGAAATTACAAACGGAATGACAAACTTATATATACCCTTCTCACGAAGGTGAAGGGTATAAAAAGAGAAACGTCTAAAATGTGCAGTATATTGTTCATTAGCGATACCGGTTGTTTATATGTTTGTTTTGGATTTTCATTCTCTTGTTTTGAGTACAATCATTTCTGCATATCTATAACAGGTATATATGAAATCTATTAACAGTGGGGATTTGCAAATATAAAAACATATATTTCTACAAAATTTCATGTCATCGGTTGAAATATAAATAATATTTCACTACAACTTCAACATTATTCAATTTTACTAAAACTTGCGATATATTTCTTATTATCTAATATTTTATATTCTGAAAAGGTTTTATATAAAATGCTTAAGAAAAAAGAGTTAACGCTAATTTTGAAAAATTATTTTTTATAAAAATTTAGTTGTTCCTATAAACTTTATATAAATTACAATTTTCTATGTAAGAAAGAAATATTTAGGGTAATTTAAGTCTAGTCAGTCTGTCTGTTAAGTAGGTAATCAGAAAAACAATGTTTATACACTACACCACTTTAGTGGGGAGGGTATATTGGGTTTGTGCTGATGTTTGTAACGCACAATAATATTGGTCCTATACTCACCCTTAAAGTATACCAGAATAATTTTCTGAGTAGATTTAGCTATGTCCGTCCATCTGTCCGTCCGTCTGTCCGTCCATGTAAACCTTGTAATCAAACTACAGGCCGCAATTTTGAAGATAATTGAATGAAATTTGGTACGTGAAAAGGACGAACCCTATTGAAAATGGTCCAGTATTTCACCTAACCCCCATACAACTGTATCCCCGAAGGTCGCAGATTTGTAGATAATTCAACGAAATTTGGCACATGATCTTTTATGGTACTGTAGACGAAGCGTATTGAAAATAGTTAACATTGGTCCATTATTTCACCTAGGCCCCATACAACTGAACCCGCCAAATAGCGCTTTTAAGTTTATAATTATGTTTAATATACTCGTATCTCGACAAAAAGCTGCAAAACCAAATTCTATACTAGTCTTGATGACCCCGATGAACTTTATAATTATAGGGCATCATTTGACCCTAGCCTCTCTAAAAAGCCCTCAACAATATTTTACTTAAATATCCAAAGTTTTATTAAACAGTAAATGGCTTTAGTATATCTGAGGCAAGGTACAATTCAACTTAAATGCTTTATTATGAAAACTAAATCACATTTCATTCGTATACAGGTGTAGGGTATTAAATGGTCGGTCTCGCCCGAATATAACTTCTTACTTGTTTTACATTGCAGTGAAAATGTTTTTTTTAGATAAAACAAAATTACTGATAAGATAGTAATGAAACTCTCCGAAGTGTTTCATTTTCTAAAACCTATAAAATTAAGATCTATTTTATTAACTTTTAAATAAGACATTCTCTTTAAGTAAACAAAATTTTCAATAACCCACTGTGCAAAATCAATAATGAGTAAACTTTCATCAAACACAACACAACCGGAGAGTTATAAATATATGAGAGGAATTGTCTAGTAAGATAAGGAAAAGGAGGCGAAGAGGTAAACAAACAAATAAATAAGATGATACATATTATAATAAAGCAACTGAATAATTGATAACGAATTATTAAACACTCTATAATAGGAAGATAAGATTTGTTAAAAAAAATGAAATTACCAATATGAACATTAAGTTTAACACTCAACGATTGATCGCAATGACAACTGCTGCAAAACAAAAATTTTCGAAAATTTAACGAAATTCTATAGAAATAGAAAAACAGTAGAAATAGCTATATTGTAAATAAAAATTATTGTCCAGTAAATAAATTGATCTTTTCCAATACATTTTTATTAAAACATATTGGTTATATTTTTGTCCATATCTCAATGTATAGTCCCAGCAAAAGTAAAACGAAGTACTTCCAAAAGAATAACATTTATCATCACTTCAAAAGTAGCACTAAAAGAATTTGATTACCTTCTATAGAAGTGAGTTTTATTGACTTCCAAAGAAGCGAAAAAAATCCAATTTTGTTTATAATTTGCAGGTATATTTATTGTATGATTTTTATACCCTTCACCTTCGTGAGAAGGATATATATAAGTTTGTCTTTCCGTTTGTAATTTCTATAATATAATTTTCCGACCCTATAAAGTATATATATATATTCTGGATCCTTATAGATAGCGGAGTCGATTAAGCCATGTCCGTCTGTCTGTCTGTTGAAATCAGTTTTTAGAGGTCCCCAGATATCGGCGAGATCCGAATCTTCAATAATTCAGTTAGACATGCTTTCGAGAAGATCGCTATTTAAAATCAGCAAAATCGGAGATATGAGCAAAAATTCGACAACCTCTGAAAATTTCATCAAAAAAGCCACATTTTTTCATGCTTTGTTAAAAAAGCAACAACAACACTGTGAATTGGATAAAGATGTACATGTGCGTATTTTGTTTTATTCAGCTGTGTATTTTTTTTTGTATGTTTGGATGCTGTTCTGTTCTCACGAAGGTAAGTGGGTGTAACAACAACAAGGAGATAAAGCAGTAATATGTTGGTAATACAGCTCATATTTGTTTGTGGGTGGTAATGCAGTTTGAAATAAAAACAGTCGAATATAGAAATATTACTTGTTTTTTGTAAACCCATTTTATTTTGAAGTAGATTGATAAATACGCGTAATTTATTTATATTAATATTATTTAAGTCAAATTAGTTGTATTCTATAATACTACAATTTCACTTTCCAATAACAAATTACTTCCTGGGAATGACTTCAGAAGAAGTGAATTTGGAATCAAATAAAAAAAGAAAATCCCTCCTATGACATTTTTTAAACTATTAACCTTCGTGAGAAATGTACCATCTATGTTATCCTTTATGTTAATATAAGATCTAAAAATTTTAAAAGTACATAATATGTAATATGAATTGTTACTGTATATAGAAGGATAAAAAATACATATAGTTGTACCTAAGCATGGGGCTTAGGCAATAGAGAATAATATACGCAATGTCTAGGAAAATAACAAATAAGAATAAATATATTGTGATGAAGGGGTACTTAATAGTCGACTTAGACGAATATGACACTATTACTTTATAATAGCTTAGTCTAATATTTATACATTATATTTAAACATATAGTATGACATTTTAAATTATTACATATCTCCTATTTATATATAGCACAAATAACGTTTACACTGTAATCAATTTTTCCCCTCAAAGAGTATTGAAATAGAAAATTTTTTTTTTACTTTTATAAAGATCTTATCTGAAAAAGAGAATTTTAGATAATTTTTAGTTAGAACTTAAAACAAAAATATAGTTTAAGTCATTATCTTAAACTACAAAAAAATAAATGTTTTTATAACATTTTACACCGCCTTAGAAATGAGAACATATCTTTGGTATTCAATAGTTGGCGCTAGCTTGGGTGCTATAGGTTTAACCTATATAACATACTATAACAATCGCAGGAAACGTTCACTTCAACCACCTAAAAATGCTAAATGGCAATTAATTGGAACGGTAGAAGAAATTGCTATATATCCGGTTAAATCTGGTGCAGCGCTCTTATTGCAACAAGTACAATGCAAATTTGATGGCTTTTATCTAGACGATCTAAAAGATCGCTGTTTGGTTTTATGTGATGAATCGGGCCATTTTATTTATGCAGGCACATATCCCAAAATGTTAAGTATTAACACCGAAGTGGGACCAAATAACGCATTAGTTATTAAGGCTCCTGGTTTGGAAACGTTAAATCTAAATTTGGATGAATTAAAAAAGAAACAAATCACATTTAAATATATTAAGGCAAATAAATATTATCTGGTGGAGGGTGAACCGGAACATCATAAATGGTTTTCAAAGGCAATCTTAAATAAATCTGTGGGACTTAAATTGTTTTTGAACATTAATGGCGAATCGAAATATAATTTGGATAAAACAGTAAGTAATGTGAAAATAAATTGCTTTAGTTTTGTTTTTATACCCTAGACCACTATAGTGGGGAGGGTATTATACGTTGATGTTTGTAACATACAAAAATATTGGTCCAATACCCACTTTAAGGTATACCGGAATTTCCCGAGGATCAGCCCATATTGGACCTATATAAAGCCTCATTTAGAAATTTTAGTTTTTTTTATCAATAAATTGCATAAATATTTTGGAATAATATTCTACATAAAAGTTTCTTTATAAAAAGTAAAAATTTAAAAATATACTCATGGTGTAGGGTATTATATGGTCGGCCATGCCCGACTATACTTTACTACTTTTTTTCAAATGCAAAATTTCTTTTTTTTAGATTTTTATACCCGTTATGGTTATGCATAATAAATCTGTTACAGATCTGAATCAACGTTTAACTACAAAGAATCATGTTCATCATTTACAATTTCGTGGAAACATTTTGATTAATTCGTTGAATAATATTAAGTCCTATGCTGAAGATAACTGGAAATGGTTGAGATTTGGTGAGGGGAATATGGGCGAAAATTGTATATTGCGTTATGAGGCTCCCTGTTTAAGATGTATATTAACGAATATTGATATAAATACTTGTAAAAGGAATCCATCTTTTGAACCTTTAAAGACTTTGAAAGAGTAAGTATGAACATTATTGAATTTGAAGTATATACATATTAGAACTATGGGGAATATTTAAAAATTAATTAATTTAATCTAATTTCGGTCTAAAATTTTGTATATTTCTAATGGGGGAAAAATTATTAATAGCTAATCATTTCAAATCTGGTTTGTTTGTGTAATCGGAATTTTATTGAATTTTCTTTTCAGATATCGTTTAATTCATGATTGCAAAGAGCCGACCTTGGGTGCATATTACAAAGTTTATCAAGGAGGAAATTTTAAGATTAAAGATCCGGTTTATGCTATTATTTCATAATATTAAGTCATTTTTCCTGATTTAGCTAATAAATCTTCTGTATATATATAAAATTCTAACGTTACTGACTGACTGACTGATTCATCATCCCACAGCCTAAATGGTTGAAGCTAAAGAGCTGAAATTTGGACAGGGGATTGGTCTCACACCGAAAAGATCCACTAAGACGGGATTTTTGGAAATTCGAATGTTTAGGGGGTAAAAAGGGTAAAAACGGGTAAATTCGGTAACTTCATATCTCCTAAACTAGACAAGATACAAAATCAGTAAAAAGCTTATCGTCGTTCACTTAAAAAATAAGAGAACAGGTGTCTGGTACTTTTTTTCGAATTCGGGCCCTTTAGGGAATAAACGGGTAAAAACTGCATTTTGATACTTTTTTTGCACTCCATGTATCTTTTAAACCAAAGAACATACAACTTAAGAACATAACTTAACGAAAAAATAAAAATACGTATTTAGTACTTTTTTTAAGATGTGAAAATTGTACTTACTTTTGGTACTTTTTGCATAAAAGGGGACTTTTTTGTACGTTTATGTACTTTAGCAATTTCTATAATATTGAACCTAGAAACATGAAATTAAGCATGTATGGCCCGGATTAAAAGGGGACATTTTGATAATTTTTCGTTCCTCAAAAAGTTATTTTTGAAATTTGTATAATATTGAACCTATAATCATGAAAAATTTACTTTTTGATTTTTTGCATAATATTGAACCTAGGAATTTGAAATTAAACATGTATTGCCGGGATTACGTGAGAACCTCAAATAGAGAACATTTTGGTATTTTTCATTCTTCAAAAGGTACTTTTTGAAATTTCAATAATAATGAGCCTAGAAACATGAAATTAAGCATGTATGGACCGGATTAAGTGAGATCCGATAAAAGGGGTTTTTTGGTACTTTTTGTTTCTTCAAAAGGTACGTTTTGAAATTTCTATAATACTGAACATAGAAACATGAAATCTAGCATATATGCCCCGGATTAAGTGAGATCCCATAAAAGGGGTGTTTTTGATACTTTATCGTTCTTCAGAAGACACTGTTTGAAATTTCTGTAATATTAAACATAGAAACATGAAATGAAACATGTATGGCCCGGATGAAGTGGGAACCTCAAATAGAGAACATTTTGGTACTTTTCGTTCTTCAAAATTTCTACAATATTGAACCTAGAAACATGAACTTAAGTATGTATGAACCGGATTAAGTGAGACCCTATAGAAGGGGACTTAAATTTAAAACATCAGTTCTATTTATTCATTATTTAAAATTCGTTTTCTTTAAAACTCTTTATCAAGTGTTGCCAAATGATTTAATCATTTCCTAAATTAATGATTAACAATAAAATTCACTGTACTACTCAATCATTGCTTATTCATTTACCTATGAGCAATTAAATAGATGCCATTCAGACACGTTTACCTGTTATTACAATGATGACATTGACGATAATACAATCACAACCTACGGCACTCACTTTTCACCACCCACTTGTTGTTATTTGTTTTTCTTGTTACCGGCAAAATTTCTATTAAAAACAAGTCTTAACAAAAATTTGATTGAAAATCTCGTAGTCATTTTCTCTTTTCAAAGAGTTTAACTTTTCTATTTTTTATATTTTCAACAGATGAAGTTTTTTTCTAATGGATCATACTTCTGGTACTCATCGTAGACAAAATGAAAAAATTAAAAAGTAACAAATTTTTGCTGATGCTTGTACTATTAGACCACCAGACATACAAAAGCGAAAAAAAAAATGAGTGCAACCAATAATACAAATTCAATCATGTAGGAATCACTTACTAGTGGCAGCTACTTAAAGCTATTAAATCGTTAAGGTTTTTATAGACATTTGAAACCAAGTTGAGTATGAAAATAATAAAAATTTCATTTTTTTAACTTTTAATAATCAAAAATAAAATCAGAAACAGTTTAAACTTTAAAATGCTTACATTATGATCGTTCTTGAATTGGCCATTGGATCCACTTGATTACTGCTTACGAATATCAGTTTACTAGCATACCCTGGGTGCTTCGCTACCCTAACTATGTTCAATATCGTAAAAATATCAAAAAGTACCATCGGAAAAACGAAAAAGTACAAAGATCTCTTTCAATAAATTCTCATTTAATAAGGACCGTGTGTTCCGGTTAACCATTATAAAGAATTCATTTGAATAATAGAAAAGTACCAAATAGTTCCCACATCCAGAATATTATTCAGTTAAGACCATGTATGTTAAAATTAATGTTCCTAGGTTGAATATTTTAGAAAAAAGCACAATTTATGAGATAAAAAGTACTAAAAAGTTGTCTCTTAAAGGATCTTATTCAATGAGGACCGTGTATGTTTAATAATCATGTGTTTTCAGTTCATATT
The DNA here is from genome assembly GCF_022045245.1 of Lucilia cuprina. Taxonomy (NCBI): domain Eukaryota; kingdom Metazoa; phylum Arthropoda; class Insecta; order Diptera; family Calliphoridae; genus Lucilia; species Lucilia cuprina. The sequence goes on along the minus strand of NC_060951.1, from coordinate 54,594,311 downwards.
AAAGAACATACATAGAGTATCATTTGAAGGAAGAAAAAGTACCAAAAGTGGAATAAAGTTTACCTAAGTGGAAAGGTCTAATAAAAAGAGTACAATGTTTCCCCTTTTTTAAATCTGCATTCATTTATTCCAGAAAAATTGTGCTTTAAAAAAGGTACCAAACAATTTACTCGAATTTGGTCCTATATATGCCTTAGTACTTGAATTCCAAAATAATATACCAAAAGCTTATTTTGTGTAAGTAAATAAACTACTTTTTAAAATTTTATAAAAGTTGGATCAATGAGTTTGAATAAAATTAAATTTCCTGTTTTTTCCCCTTTTTGGTACTTTTTTACCCAGTGAAATAGCAAAAATTTATTTACAATAAATATTACAGAGTTAGTCCGTAATTTAATATGAATAATTCAATAAACCGAAAAAGTTTTCTTAATGCACTAAAAAAAAGTACCATAAATACAGTTTTGTCCCTTTTACACCCAAAAAGGACTGAATTTTAAAAAAGTACGAAACAGGTGTCTCATAATTTTGAGAGATGTATCCAAAATATTTAGAAAAATTTGATTATGTTAATTTGTTTAAATGTTATAAAGTTTAAAAGTTATAAAATCACCATTGTTACACATTTTTACCCCTTAAAAGTACGAATTTCAAAAAAAATATCAGACACCCATCTGCTCATTTTAAGAGTAGATACAGGTGCATTTAAAATTTTTCTTGTATCACTAATATTATGTAAGATATTTAAGAAACCCTGCTTTACCCGTTTTTCCCCTTTTTACCCGTAAATGTGCAAATTTCCAAAAATCCCTCCTTAGTGGATCTACATAACCAAAAACACATCTACTGTCAAAATTTCATGATTCAGCCGTTTGGGCTGTGCGATGATGAATCAGTCAGTCAGTAACGCTACTTTTTTATATATATAGATAATATAGAATGGGATATTATCCTACTTTCTACTAATAATTAAATAACGTTAGTTTTGTAGACCTTCCAGCAACAAAAATCACTTATTCCCCCAAATACCGCCAAACTACCAAATACCCACAAAATTTCATTCAATCGTATTTTGCCTCAAAATAAACAATCTGGCTACACATTTTCTTCTTATATTTTAGTTTTTATAACTGCCGTGTTTGCTAAAGTCGTAATTAAATGGTGTTTCCTTTTGTTTTTATTAAAATAATGTATAAAAAGTGATATTTGCATTAAAAATAGTAATAATATAAAAGTCTAAATGCTAAAGTACAAAAATCTAATGTTAGTTTATCAAAATCTTAAAAAATAAAAGTGAAAAAAGTGTTTAAAGTTTAGTAAAGTCATATTATGCAAAAAAAAAAATTGGCCAGTCATTGCAAAATTTGTTCTTGTTGTCATAGTTAATCCCTTGGCGCTTTTCTATTGTTTTGTTGTTGTATGCTCTCTTTTTTAGTGTTATTGTTTTTTGTTTGTTGAGAAAGTTGAGTGATTGAAAAGAAAAAGATGTCAAGAAAGTGCATAGGAATTAGTGATACCTATGTTAATTTGGTTATTTTTAATCGATATTAATGCGATAAAATTTAAGCGTGTTAAAATGCAAATTGTATAATAATAAAAACTAAATACAAAATAAATTTAAATATTCCATAAAGAGTAATTTGCAAATGTAAATAATAAGAAAAATATATGTATACATATGTTGAGCTCTGTTTACTTCTGTAAAAGGTAAGAATGAATTTTTAAATGTATTTTTTATTATTATTTCAAAATCTTTGATAAATACTTAATAAAGGTGGGCAGATAGAAGTGACATTAACATTTTTAAGTATTTTGATTCAGAATTTGCCTACAAATTTCTTCTACAATTAAAGTTGTGAAAAATTTTGGATTCTTAAAATCTCTAACAGTATTTATAAAATTAGATTCTTTCAAATACTGACTAAAAATGACAAGAGTGCCCTCAAACATACCTGATGGCCTATAGTATATTGATAATAATCATGTCGTGTTTTTTTGGGCAGTCTTTCCGTAGTGTTGTCATCATTATCAATGTGATGATGAGATGATGTAGTTTGTATAGATATTCATTTTCATCATGAATGCAACAGAATCAGCTATTTAAATTAATGAGACCAATAAAATTTTAAGTTTAAAGAAATTGAATTTTTTCAAGATTTCAAAACGGTGGTAAGGTAGCGGTATCGGTATTTTGAATTATTTCGGTATTGCTATTTTGCCTTATTGCGGTATTGATATTTTAGCGCTATCGGTACTTTGATATATTTCGGTAATGATATTTCATCGGTAAAGGCACTATACTAAAAATATATTTTGGTCATTGATATGATTCAGGAATGACAAAGTAGGTACGATGGTACTTTTTTTGATGTTCAAAAGTACCGTGATACTCGCGAGTCTTATTTGATACTTTCAGGGCCACAATCTTTTTATCCGATTAACGTTTAACCGGTAGTTAATCTGTCTGTTAAAATAATATTTTCTATGGGAACTTTCAAAATATTGTTTCGAAAGAAATAACAAGAGATTTCTCTAAAATTTTAAATACTTTTCAAAAAATTGTTTAGCATTTATTCTCGAAAATGCATCAACTAAAAGTTCTAGAAAACAGCTAATAAAGTTAAAGAGTATTGGAAATGTTAAAAAGTCGAAACTCGGAGACCAAGATTAGAGCTGAATTCGAATCTGACCTTTGGAAAAATATACTTCCATCTCTGTGTTAAAAATTTCGGCCTGTGTTATTAGCGTTAATTTAAGTTAATTTTTAAATTTTTTTCAGGTACAATTTCGTGGTAATATTTGTATGGTAGCTATGAGATATCTTGCACCCATTTCCTGGGCAAGAAATTGTGTAGCAAATTTCATCATATTACATATATCCAATTAAGGTTAAGATTGAGGGACGGACAAATATTTACCATATCAACATATAATGCCCCTTTCACTTCGGAAATTACGAATTTAGAAAAAACAAAAAAATATTTTAGTACTCCGAGATCCAAAAAAGTACCCTCTGAAATATTTTTTGATACTGAAACAAAATGTATTTTTCCATCCCTGATATGATTAAAATAATCTCTAAAAAGTAAATTTTGGATGTATATGATTGATAAGCAGGTTTTCTGTAAGAGGGTTTATATTAGCGGGCAGGCCATCATAAAGCATAGATCTCAATTAGTGTGAATTAAGCTTCATCGTAAAGAGCTTTAAAATACATTTTTATATGTTGGACAGGGTAAATTAGAGAAAGCTAGTTCGATTGATATATAGCTCGATTATATCATCTATGCATTTCAGTACTATACTGACATTTTTAAATATTTAATTATAATTTAATTTTGGTTAATATGTAACATGATTATGTTAAATTTCATCGTTATACTTGTATTTTCAAGCCAAATATTAGAACAATCCTAATGTAATGTAGTTAAAAGATTTCTGTTCTTAAAAAACTAGTTTGACTTGGTTCACACTGGGAAACTTTTGATTTTGTGTGTGGGAGAAAGAGATGGTTAATATTTCTTTCTCTTTCTATCACACACAAAAATCAAAAGTTTTCCAAAAAAGTTTCCTCGTGTGAACCAGGTCTTTATGTTTACTTATATTTTTAAGTGAGTAATGAACGTTGAAGTCGTTTTCTAAAGGGGCCTTACTTGAGAGCTAATGTTAATTATGAACTGATCCTTACTACTTACTACCGATTTTTGTTACCATAAAACTTGTTTATGTCAAATTTCATATCCATCGTCAATTTGTTTCTTTGCGTTCAGATATTCTAAATTCTAAATCTTAGTAGTTTAAAATAAAATGATCAATTTATATATTGAATAAATTTTTTTACTTATTAAATAAAGAAATTTATTAGAAAAAATAATTCTAAATAATACCCTATTTTATACATACATTCCTGAAGCAAAAATCACTTATTCCCTTATTAATTACTCAAAATATCCAAATACCTCATTTCCGCTAAATAAACTACTAAATTCCCACAAAATTTTAATCAATCGTATTTTGCCTTAAAATAAACAATCTGGCCACTCATTTTCTTCTTCCCTTTTAGTTTTTATAACCGTCGTGTTTGCTAAAGTCGTAGTTAAATGGTGTTTCCTTTTGTTTTTATTAAAATAATGTATAAAAAGTGATATTTGCATTAAAAAATCGTAATAATATAAAAGTTTAATTGCTAAAGTATAGAAATCTAATGTTAGTTTATCAAGTCTTAAAAAATAAAAGTGAAAAAAGTGTTTAAAGTTCAGTGAAGTCTCATTATGCAAAAAAAAAAATTGGCCAGTCATTGCAAAATTTGTTGTTGTCGTCGTAGTTAAACCCTTGGCGCTTTTCTATTGTTTTGTTGTTGTATGCTCACTTTATTAGTGTTATTGTTTTGATTTTGTTCGTTAAAAAAAGTTAAGTGAGTGGTAAATGATGAGAAATATGTTGATGTCAGAAAAGTGCATAGGAATTAGCGATGTGTTAATTTGGTTATTTTTAATCGATATTAAGGCGATAAAATGTAAGCGGTTTTAAATGCAAATTGAAATAATAATGAAAATTAAATACAAAATAAATTTAAATATTCCATCAAGAATAATTAAAAATATAAATGTAAAAAATTAATATAAAAAATTAATAAAATAAATAAATTCATAATTGATGAGCTCTGTTTACTTCTTGTGAAAGGTGAGAATTGCTTTGTAATTATATATATTTTTATTATTACTTTGAATTCGTTTTGATGAATTCAATTTTCTTTCTTATATATATGTTGAAAACAAAAAAAATTAAAATTTATTTGTTGTTTGCAATATATTTGTAAGAAAGAAAAGGTTCTTTCGCATTTAGAGAAACCGGCAGTTGAGGAGAATGAGTTCTAATTTCAGTTATTTATATTAAATAAATCTATGTATGAACTTGAAAACTGTATACGATACGTATCAAAATTATTTTGATTCATTTGAAAACATTGGAAAAAGCTTAAGAACACCATTTTAACCCTTTGAACCAGTATACTAAATATTGACCAAAGGACAAACATTTTGAGAAATGCTAGCTTAGAATGAACCAAGCTTTAATTTTCGTTAAGAAAAGTAGGATTTTTTAATTTAGTCTAGAATTTTTTTTAAAGTTTTTCTGAAAATCTTTAATAAGCTCATATCAGTTGCATAAGGCATAAAAGTTATATTTATAGTGGTTATACAAAATTTTTCCTGTCATTGGTTGGTCCTGTTAATCACTCAATCACATCTGAATTATAACTATGTAACGAAATGGTTGTTTAAGTATGATGTTACTGTTGTTGTGTATACACCTTCCGGATAGTCGTCAGTCCAACGCATTTCCGTTATAAACATAAACCGCAATCGGTTGAAAGCACTACTGGTAGGTACTACTTCATGTTACAAGGCTACATTTGCTGCATACATGCATATACTATATTTAAATACACATACGAGCTGCACCTATAATGCTGTTGTTGTTGGTTGATGTTGTCGCAGTTGTAGTTTTCCTGTCATCAATGTCATCAACACACGTTTACAAAATTTTAATGTCACTTTAATATGAAACGGAAATAGCATGAAATTGTTTCACTCTTATAATCCAAATAAAACACATACAAATACGCAAATACACACATATGAGAAATGTACGCACATGTACAAACAAATAGATAAACTCAACTCTTGTATGATAGATAAATAATGGCAGGAGTATAAAAATGGGGCGATTTAATAAGTCCTTTTAAGCGTTATTTTATTTTTGATTCTAAAGCTTGTTTAATTTAATCCAAAATTTTAAAACTCATACAAGTGTTTTCTCGTATCAGAACATTGAGGGAGTTCTCAAACGCATTCCTCCAAAAAATACCCTTTGTTTGTTGGATTAAAATTCTTCCTCTTTAATTGTAAATTCGTACAGTATTTTCGAAATTTGTCCCAAATTTTCATTACTCAGTATTCAAAAGAACTTTTAAGTTCGTCTTCCTATATAGATGTACTTATCTACAGCAACGGGTGTTTATGTTGTTGGCAGGACTATCTGACCATCAATCAATGCGTGTGTATGAGAGTTTAAGTATCTGTGTGCGTGTGTGTGCTTTTAAAGCTTCATTCGTATCTTGTTGATTACGTGGTCAACACTGTATGAGGAAACATACAATGAAAACAAAAATAAAATGTTTATCCATTCATCTATGTACTGCTTTATATACCTACATACATATGTATGTACATGTTGTCAGTCAGGACATAGTGACTTTTTACAAACATCTGTTACTATTGCTGTAGGGAATACCAAAGCTTTCCGGTGTTTGTAATAGTAGTTTGTTTTTTGTTGTACTTGTTACTGATGTTGGTTTTTTTTGCTTTTTTGTACGGAAATGCATCAGACAGACATTATTCTTTCTTTAGTTTTTCACAATAACAATAACATCAAGAACGAATACAAAATATTGTTTGTTATTTGGCTTGTATTCTTGTACACATCGTACATACATACATACATACATATATTTGAACAAATTGTTCAGAGCATTAAAATCACATTTTTGAACAGTTGTTATTTTAGTGTTTAAAAGTCCACCACATGTACTATGTATGTGTATTTGAACATTTACAAACATATTTGGACATATGGACTCACATAAATACTTGGCTATTTTGCGTTGTTTGGTATGACAAACTTTTCGCTTGGTGAGAGAAAATTGGGAAAAATAGGTCCGTTAAAGTTTTGAATTGAAATGTATGTATGTATGTTGTAGTCGTTCAGTCTAAAAGTCATAGGTTCGTATTCCACCGGTGACTTTGGGGTGCACAACAGGCACAGGTATATGTCTTCGAAACTAATGTACTCATCCCAGTTAACTAACCAACTCAGTCAGTCTTGCATAAATTCAGTCTTGTATTTAAAGCTAGAATTTTCCACTCGTCCCTCGTTAATGTCTTTTTGATGCATTTTTACTTTGAAATTGAAAAATTGTATATAATACCATCAAATAAGTAAAAGCATCTAAAAAAATATATTTCACATTTAATCATTTCATTTGCTTTCTTGTTTCTTTTTTTACAGTCAATATTCCTTTCATCTTATCTGTGTTTAACTTTAACGTTGTTTTTTTTTCGTAAATTTATTTTTGTAACTGTTTTAAGTGTATGCTCGATTTGAAATGTTGAGATGATGGGGGCAGGAGGAAATAGCAATTGCAGCACTTTCATTTTAAAACTTAAAAAAGAGAATTTATCATCAGTGATGCAGCACAAATACACCTAGTGTCCAAATATAACAACTGGTAAACAGACAGATCTATGGACAAACAGTCAGTCGGTCTTGTCCTTTTAGCTTCTTGTTTTCTATGAGAATCTATTTTTTCTTCTTTTTTAAGTTTTTTTTTCAATTGAACTTTTCTCGATGTTTTACTACATGTGTCATACAATTGAGTTGATTTAGATTGCATTATTTTTTGCTACGACAGAGGACTGAAGGTGGATTAGTTCGTTATAGTTGTTTAAGTGTTTTTTGTGCAACTTTCTTTTTATATGTATTACTTGCTTTTCTTTTAGTATACAAAAAGTTGACAAATATATACATATTTCTATGTCTCGCCGTTTTTGGTTAAGCTTGAATGAGTTGGAAAGCGCGACTGAAATTACTTTAAAACATTTAAAAACAAACATTAAATTATATGATTATAACCTCATTATTTATAGTTTAAATCATTTACTCCTAATATCTTGAACTTTCATGTAACAATATCTGGTCACTTTAAATGCCGTTGTCAAATTTAATGCATCCATTAAAGCTGCATTATGTGTTTAAATAGTTTAAATGAAGTTTTTTCTTTTAATTAATAAACTGAATAATTTATAAGATTAAATAGTAAATTTTATGGAAAACTTTTATTTTATACAAAACCATTAAAGTGAAAAAAGTTGTAAAAAGCCGGACAGCCATTAATCTCAATTTAGCAAAGTCATTAATTGTATTTAAATTTGTTGTTGTTATTTCTGCTAACACTTAATTCAATGCAATTTCTCTAGCCAGTGTTTTGTTTTTATTATATTTTGGTAATTTGTTTTGTTGGTTGTTGATATAAAAAACACTATTTTTTTATTAAAATAAAAAGAGCGTAGTTAAAAAAAAACTAGGTGTAAATAAACGCGATATGAAGTTTATGACCTGATTATGTAATTTATGTTTGTAATTATTATAAAATTTGAAAATAATTCAAACATTTCTTAATTGGAGCATTGTTTGGGAGTTTGCAGTAGATTTTCACTATTTTCTCATTGAGAGCTTATATTTTTATGTTTTCATGAGTGATCACAGATTTTCACTATTTCAGTATTTGGAGTATTATTAACGAAACTACAGCCGATTTTAGGGGTTTTATATAAAAATCGATTTTTGGATAAAATTATAAGTGATCACAGATTTTCACTATTTTCTCATTTGGAGCGTTATTTATGAAACTACAGTCAATTTTATGTTTTTCATATAAAAATCGATTTTTGGTGGGAAATATGAGTGAATACAGATTTTCACTATTTTCTTATTTGAAGCGTTATTAACAAAACTACAGCCTTTTTAATGTTTTTCATATAAAAATCAATTTTCGGTTGAATATATGGGTGATCACAGATTTTCACTATTTTCTCATTTGGAGCGTTATTTAAGACTCTACGACCGATTTTAGGTTTTTCATATAAAAATAGATTTTTGGTTGGAAAAATCGATTTTTGGTGGCAAATATGAGTCATCACAGATTTACGCTATAATCTCATTTTGAGCGTTATTTACGAAACTACAGCCGATTTTAGGTTTTTCGTATAAAAATCGATTTTTGGTGGGAAATATGAGTGATCACAGATTTACTCTATTTGCTCATTTGGAGTGTTATTTAGGGCTCTACGACCGATTTTAGGATTTTCATATAAAAATCTATTTTTGGTGGGAAATATGAGTGATCACAGATTTTGTCTATTTTCTCATTTTGAGCGTTATTTAGGGCTCTACGACCGATTTTAGATTTTTCACATAAAAAACTATTTTTGGTGGAAAATATATCACAGAATTTCACTATTATCTCATTTGGAGTGTAATATAAGGAACTACAGTCGATTTTTTTCGATTATTGATGGGAAATATGATTAATTACCGATTTTCAATATTTTCTCATTTGCAGAGTTATTTAGGAATCGGTCGTAGAGTCCTTTAAGGTTTTTCATATAAAAATCGATCTTCCTACATGTTTAAACATGGCTCTTTAAGTTTACAGAGCTTTAGTAAAAATAGATTTCTAAATTGTTTACATTAAATACATACATATATATGTATGTGTTTCCTAATTTAATTAGTGTACTTAAAATACGTATATATCTAGATGTATGATGAACAATTACTAAATTTAATGATTATTTTTCTTGATAGAATTTTATTTCCTTTTCATTTTATTTATCATACCTTCAACAGACCTGCACTTGAATACAACTTAATATGAAATTCTGTGCAAATTCTTCAACACCCACTTTTATATCACTATTATGCCACTTTATTTAATTTCATTTATAACTACCCCAAAAATGACAAAAAAAAAAAAAGAAAAAACATTAATACTGCAAACAATTTAAAAATTTTATTTAAATTTAATTCACAGTCATAAATGTAAATCATACCACCTTTACGCTTAATCGTCTAAGGAATGTTTGTTAGTATTTCATTTTATTTCAACTCATTTAAATGTTTTCCTCCTTAAAGGGCCTATAAAAAATAAATTCTAACACCTTTTTTATTGCAACCTAAATGGTGGTTGTTGTTAAGAGAGTTGTTTTTAAGGTAGATTTGTTCGTCTAAAGTTTATTGATGCTCGTAAATATGTTAATCGAATAATAATGTTCGCACCCATTTCATTTCTTCTTCTTCAGCTTCTTTATTTATTTTTTTGAACATTATTTAAATGGAATTCTTGTTTTCTTATCCATTTAATAAAAGTGAGTAAGAATGATTCTTTGACGCCTCCCCCTCTCTAGCTTAATTCAAACACAAAACTCATTTCAAATTCACAAACAGCATAAAGGCCAAAGTGAACAGGGAAAATAAATGTATAGGAACTGGCAGAAAAAATGAGAAATTTGCAAAAAGGCCAAAAATCAATGGGTATTTAAATAATACAAAAAGCAAAAAAACTGAAAATAAGATGAAAAAGTATGTATGTATGTATGTATGTGTATAACATATTCATTGGCATTTTTCGTATTCTTTTTAATGTTTTTTTATTATATGATTTTCATTCGTTTTTTTTGGAGTAGTAGGTAATTTACATAAGTAAGTAGATAAGCCGTTTGAAAAGTAGTTTAAAACATGATTATTACATTATTTTAATAACAAGTTTATAGGTATATTCTTAATATGATAAGTTCTTAAAATTAGTTTGACTTTGGTTTTACGGCGAAAAAAGAAATCGTCTAATTTTAAAACAACTTTTCAGTTTTACTTCGTTGTTTTTTTATTGAAGCGTTTTCAATTCTTTCTTACAATGCTGTTATTATTGCTATTGTTGTTGTAGTTAGCTTTATAACTTTACAACTTGATTTATTACTTTCCTATAAGAAAGTCGAACAAATACACATACTAATGAAATACAGCTGATTTGTTACACGTCACCACCATTTTACAGCTGAAATTTAACTTCCGTTTTAAAAACAAACTGTAATTTATACTTTAAATTTCCAGTAGTTTTACAAGGTGACAATATATTCCTTAGTTTTATTTTCTGAAATGTTTAAATCCTTGGTTGATTTGAATTTCTGTATTTTTTTAAAGCATTTGCATAGAGGAAGTTTAGTGTAATTATAATGTTCCCAAGTAATCTAAGGAGATAACAATTTAATATTTTTTCCTCGTATCGTATTATTTTAAGTTCATTTGTAATCAAAGTATAATCATATAATGTAATTATTTGGTACCTGTATAGCGAACTGCAGGGTATATTTAAACATTCAAAATAAGTGATATGAGTTAGTACTACTGTGCGTATACTTTATTTGTATATGGATATTTTACTTATCCATAAAGTGTTAAAACTTCAAAAGAAATTCTTTAAATCATTTTTCAATCTGTTATAGAGGGATTACTCCGTTTTTTTCTATGTTTGAATTTAACGTTTATTATTTGAAATCTTCTTTTAAGTGTAAATAAGATAACAATGAATTTGTTTGATAAAGATACGAGCTCAGTGTATTGAAATGTTATAAAATGAAACATTTTACATAAATGTTTAAATAAGGTAGCGTTTAGATTGAAATATTTGTTTTTTTTTAAGATAGAAAGAAAACTTTAGAATAATAACAAAATAAATTTTTCTAGAAACATATGATTTCCCCCTTGAAAGAACTCCACATTATTTCAGTTCGAGACCCAAGTTTGCTTATCTTATTATAAAATGTGGCGTATTTTTGAGAGGTCGTTTAATATCGATAGAAACAAATAGAAGTTGGAATGGGTAAAGTTTGAATTTTGTTTGAATATGGCATCAAGTTTCTTTGATTTTAATTTAATCTAAAGTGTGGCATATTTTATAGTAGACGAAGCAAGAGATATTTGTTTTTTTAAGGGGACAGAGTCCAAACTTTCCAGCATCCCTGTAGTGTAGAGTTGTTGTGATGTAAATTAAGGTTGTGATAATTGTTCAATTCACAATCGATGTCGTATCGTTGTAGCGTTGTAAGTCATAAAAACTCGTTGTAGTCATAAAAGCTTGTAGCGTTGTAAGTCATAAAAGCTTCAAAATAAAAAAATACGACATACTATGATATAACCGTATAAAACCGATTGTGAATTTGATAAACATATTTTAAAGATTTTGTGACACACGAATCTGTTGGAGAGATATTTGGCTTTGGTGTCGACTCTGTCAAACTCTTATGATTTGGGGTTATCGTAATTCTTTGTTACAAATAACATTTCGGACATGTCAAGTCAACTTTCAAGTGCTGTTGGACTTGAGTTAATATTTTTTTGATTTTGAATGAATCCTGCTGTTATCTCACTCTTAGAAGTTGCTGCTTTAGAAGCTCCTTATGATTTTGCAAAAAGAAGAAGCGGTTGGGCAGTTTTGGTACATCTTTCTTATAGTCCAAAATTTGTCACGTCCCGCTACAATTTGCTTAAATCAATGTGAAACATTTTCCCTGGGATACGTTTCATATCAAAATAGAATTTATATAATACAATCTTAACTTAAACTTCAGAATAATGCATCTAAAATTAAATGAACGAAATATGCTTTTTGAGAAAAGAATATTTCGCTTATTGGATTATTTCAATGATATATTAATTTAATTGCACTTAAACTCAAAAAATTCCTTAATATTTGGACAACCATTCCATTAACAAACAGGTTTTTTTTTTATAAAAGGCAATAATATCATAATTAAAATTAAACACAATCATTCCAACATTAAAATTTTACTAAATTCAAAATGAACACATTATGCAAAATCAACATTCACCATTCATTTTGTGCAAAATTCATTCATAACTCCATAATTTTCTTTCTAATGACTTCTTTTACGTTTAATTAAGCTTAAAACATAATAGCAATTAAACATTTTACTTGGAATTTATGATAATAATACTAATGAGAGAAATAAGCAAAATTAAACAAAAAAAGTTTTATTATGCCAAAAATAATACAAAATAAGCTTAATAATGCACTACATAAAAAATTAAAAAAAAAAATTAAAAAAAACTATTAAAACAGCCAATAAAAATGCAACAAAGAGTTGAGAAAACTACTTATTTACTTCACTCTCGCACCCCTTAATATACATACATATGTACATATATATTTGAAAAGCATAACTACTAGATGCTAAAATAAATAGCAGTTTGTACTTAAGCATAAAATGAAATTAAAAAGGAAGGAAACTTTTATTTTCGGCAGTGCATTTAAACGGATATAAAAAACACAAATACATACACCAAAAACAAAGACCAACAACACAAAGTACTTAGTACTGACTGCTGTTGGAAAAAAATAAACAAACTGAACAAAGTAACAAACATGTTTTTCTTTTGTATTTTCAAAACTATAAATGTTAAAGGATTTTTTCATTATACTTTTATTATTGTAAAAATTCTGATAAAATATTATACAACAATTCCACTGAGTTAGTTTTGTCTTGTTGTTTTTTTATTATTACTGACATTATTGTACTTGGATCTTTTTATGATCCTCATAACATTTCTTATTGCCATAATAATATTTTCTGGAAGTTATTATTATTATTAAAATACTAAAGTACAAGAATTATATGAAAGGCATGAACGATCATAAGTTTTGTTAATAATTTATTTGATGATGTACTAAAAATTGTCAATTTGGTAATTTGAAGTAATTTAAAAGTCACCTAAAATAATTTAAGGGCCATTCCGGATATTAATGGTTAAAGGTTAGTTAAGGTTTATATTTTTGGTCTACAATTATTTAACGCCAAAATCTAATTGAAATGCACATTTGAAATTCTTAACTATAAAACAAAACTTAGTTAAATTCTAGTTCAATTCCAGTTCAGTTTAGTTCTATTTCAGTTCTAGTTCAATTCTAGTTCAGTTCTAGTTCAGTTCTAGTTCAGTTCCAGTTCAGTTCTAGTTCAGTTCTAGTTCAGTTCTAGTTCAGTTCTAGTTCAGTTCTAGTTCAGTTCTAGTTCAGTTCTAGTTCAGTTCTAGTTCAGTTCTAGTTCAGTTCTAGTTCAGTTCTAGTTCAGTTCTAGTTCAGTTCTAGTTCAGTTCTAGTTCAGTTCAGTTCTAGTTCAGTTCTAGTTCAGTTCTAGTTCCGTTCTAGTTCAGTTCTAGTTCAGTTCTAGTTCAGTTCTAGTTCAGTTCTAGTTCAGTTCTATTTCGTTATTTGCCATCCTCATTACCTCCTTGCTAATGACCACTCATTACCAAGTAATATATAAAATAATTAAAAGTGCAAACAATTTAAGATTTTTTGCTGGGTATTATTTAATTATCCAGTTAACTTTTGCAACTCTTTTGAAATCCTTTTTATTCATCCCTTGCATGCTATAACTATAATTTAATGTTTAAAATCATGAAATTTTATCTAAAATAAATCATATGCATATACGTACATACGATACAAATAATGAGATAATACAAATATAATCGATATTAAATAATGGAAATTTTCATTCATCCACTAGTGCGCGTGTTGCATTATTGTTTGATATTAGGGATTTTGGTTGTTCCTTTGCATACATGTATATACTTTCGAACCTTCCCCACACACTGACTCGTATAATATAATCTCATTTGGTTAAATGGTGAACCACATCAAACATCAAAGAGCCCTGCTAACGATTTTATAACGATGATTGGTCACTAACAGTCCAACCAGAGCCGCAAAGTATGTATTAGAACATCATGTACATAGAATTCGTAAATGTAAAGCCACCAACCCCAACAAAGCCAAAGGGAATTTTTATCTTTTGTAGCGTTTTTTTCGAGCTTGCAAAAAAAGTTTAATGTATTTAAATATTTTTCCATATAATTTTCATTATTTAAGTGAAGAAGAGTAGCAAATAATTTGTTTTAAAGTAAGAGGGTTACCACAACTATTGTTAGGAGGAATTTTATGTAAATGTAATTAAACTTTCTTAGAAACTCTTATGCATTAATAATAAATGAATATTCTTTTTAAATGTGAAATAATATAAGAAAAAATATTTAAAATTTCTTTAAAGCTGGCCACTCTTTGATTTCTATTACTGTTTTAAAGTTTTTAATTTTAGATTAAAATATAAACCCCCCGAAAAACAAAAGCTTATTGATGTGGCCTGATAAGAGCAACAACTCTTTGTGGTATGTTTTAGGATAATGAAGTTATTGTTGTCGTCATCGTTTGCTTTTGCTTATTTTTTTTTTTTTAACTCTGTCTTATTTCCTGTTCTGTTGCTTTTACTTTCCTTAAAAATAAAACGAAACGAGTGAAAAAAAATTGTTGTGGTTTTCACCAAACAAAGTTTGGGTTTCTCTCGTAATTTTATTTTGTGTTTATTTATTTTTTTTTATTTATTAAAGCAAATAAGTTTGCTTCTTGCTTTTAATGGTTTTTAATAGGATACTAACTCATCATCGTCTATTTATTTTAATACTCTCTGAACGCTTTGTTCTGTTTTATGCATACAGTTTATATTATATTGCATTTAACAGTGATAGCTAAAAGTTTTCATATGAAATATTATTTAAAATCCTTAGCATATTATTTACAAACTTATTACTACCAAGTTCTTAAAGTAAGAGAGCTAAAATTGATATTAAGAGAACATTCAATAAGGGAGATCTTTGCAAAACCAATTAGCTTTCAAGTGTTAACTTTGAATATGTATCATAACATTCTCCACGCAGTATTCAAACTGAACGTGATAAAATAATGAAAATTATTTCCAACGATTTACAAAAAGTCGAAAAGTTAAACTTTAGAGAATTTGTATGTGGTAAATAAATTGCTAAATTAAATACATAAACCTTCTTATGTAAAAGAGAAAATATAAGTAGAAGTACACTTTTATACAAACGTACATATTTAAATTGTAACAGTATATATAGAAACATATTTTTAGGGTCAAGTGGATGTTAAAAACTTATGAATTCCTTAGCTTTAAATACTGTGTACCAACTAGGGTATTAATATATGTATAACGATGTTCGTTGGTTGGTTCGAGCTTCATGCTGTCATCATCTTGAGGGAAGAAAAAGTTTCTTCTTTTTTGTGTTTTTTTTTCATTATTTTTATTTTATTAGCAGCCAATTTCTGAGGGTTTTTCTTTATTTTTTTTTGTTAGTGTAAACACTATATTGTGGTGCTAATTGATGTTACTTTTGTGGCTAATAATCCAAAGTAATTTAAATCATATAAAATTCGCTTAACGCTTAAGAGCATTGAGTAAACTTTTGCTTCATCACCATTAACAGCACAACCAACCAGCACTACTTAAAGATACGAGTATACATAGTAAATTCCCATAGCTCACAAAATATGGATGAAAGACTTGAATACACACATATACACCAACACTAGCCATCCTGACCATCATCATAATTCGTTTGCAGACTCTTACATACACACACCATTTATTTAAGAGCAGTGCAAAAAAAGTTTTGTCAAAAAAAATATGCTTTTGCACACAAAATGCAAATTGTTTGACTTTCGAACTCATTAAAATAATTTCACGCTGACCAAACAGCTGTCAGTGTACAAAGATGGAAAGTACACTCAAACATAAATATGGGGAAATACGAAAGGAAAAATCCTTCATATACAGAATAAATGTGATGGACTTTAAGCTCTTACTGGCAAAGTAAGATATAACAGTTCCTGTTCTCTTAAACACCAGCAGTTTCCTTGTATGTATCTTTGTAAGTTTCTTGTACAAACAGATGTGAGCTGGTGTTTGTGTATAGGAACATTTATCTCGAGGGTAAAATGTGAAACACCAACTCATTCCAAAAGGACGTTTTCCATTTTCATTCGCTCTAAATGCAGACAAAAGTTATAAAGTACAAAATTTGTGCTGTACATCCATTGCAATGCATGCAATTAAAGTTTTTCACTTTATTTTATTTTCTCCATATTTTTTTTAGTTTCATAGTTTCATGTTCTTTTGGCTTTTAGGGTTTGTTCTCTATTATTATAATTTCTCATTTTTTCCTCATTTAACTTGTTGGATTTTTTTCTTCTATGTAGAAAATGACCTCAAACTCTGTCACATTATTGTTTTTTCTTAGTTTTTTAGTTGTTAAGAATTAATGTTTTAGATTTTTTTATGTGCTGCAAACAAATGCATCTTTTAATCCCTTTGGTGTCATTTTTACATATCTTCGACTTTGATTTTTCTCAAGAAGTTTGTAGAGAAGTTATGGAAGAAAGAATAACGAAAAAAATGAAGGACTGTTTAAATAATTCTTTGTTTGATTAAACCATAACTACGAGTGTTTATTCATAATTTATAATCTGTCTTTAAAGTTAACAGTAGTAAATGAGTGTAAAAATGATGAGGTTTTGGCATTTTCATATTTTAAAGTTTCAGTTTAGTTTTAATTGAGTTCTAGTACAGTTATAGTTTAGTTCCAGTTCTCGTTCAGTTCTGGTTCGATTCTAGTTCTGTTCTAGTTCAGTTCTAGCTTAGTTCTAGCTCAGTTCTAGTTCAGTTCAATTATAATTCAGTTCTGATTAATTTCTAGTTCAGTTCTAGTTCAGTTCAATTATAATTCAGTTCTGATTCATTTCTAGTTCAGTTCTAGTTCAGTTCTAGTTCAGTTCTAGTTCAGTTCTAGTTCAGTTCTAGTTAAGTTCTAGTTAAGTTCTAGTTCAGTTCTAGTTCAGTTCTAGTTCAGTTCTAGTTCAGTTCTAGTTCAGTTCTAGTTCAGTTCTAGTTCAGTTCTAGTTCAGTTCTAGTTCAGTTCTAGTTCAGTTCTAGTTCAGTTCTAGTTCAGTTCTAGTTCAGTTCTAGTTCAGTTCTAGTTCAGTTCTAGTTCAGTTCTAGTTCAGTTCTAGTTCAGTTCTAGTTCAGTTCTAGTTCAGTTCTAGTTCAGTTCTAGTTCAGTTCTAGTTCAGTTCTAGTTCAGTTCTAGTTCAGTTCTAGTTCAGTTCTAGTTCAGTTCTAGTTCAGTTCTAGTTCAGTTCTAGTTCAGTTCTAGTTCAGTTCTAGTTCAGTTCTAGTTCAGTTCTAGTTCAGTTCTAGTTCAGTTCTAGTTCAGTTCTAGTTCAGTTCTAGTTCAGTTCTAGTTCAGTTCTAGTTCAGTTCTAGTTCAGTTCTAGTTCAGTTCTAGTTCAGTTCTAGTTCAGTTCTAGTTCAGTTCTAGTTCAGTTCTAGTTCAGTTCTAGTTCAGTTCTAGTTCAGTTCTAGTTCAGTTCTAGTTCAGTTCTAGTTCAGTTCTAGTTCAGTTCTAGTTCAGTTCTAGTTCAGTTCTAGTTCAGTTCTAGTTCAGTTCTAGTTCAGTTCTGTTCTAGTTCAGTTCTAGTTCAGTTCTAGTTCAGTTCTAGTTCAGTTCTAGTTCAGTTCTAGTTCAGTTCTAGTTCAGTTCTAGTTCAGTTCTAGTTCAGTTCTAGTTCAGTTCTAGTTCAGTTCTAGTTCAGTTCTAGTTCAGTTCTAGTTCAGTTCTAGTTCAGTTCTAGTTCAGTTCTAGTTCAGTTCTAGTTCAGTTCTAGTTCAGTTCTAGTTCAGTTCTAGTTCAGTTCTAGTTCAGTTCTAGTTCAGTTCTAGTTCAGTTCTAGTTCAGTTCTAGTTCAGTTCTAGTTCAGTTCTAGTTCAGTTCTAGTTCAGTTCTAGTTCAGTTCTAGTTCAGTTCTAGTTCAGTTCTAGTTCAGTTCTAGTTCAGTTCTAGTTCAGTTCTAGTTCAGTTCTAGTTCAGTTCTAGTTCAGTTCTAGTTCAGTTCTAGTTCAGTTCTAGTTCAGTTCTAGTTCAGTTCTAGTTCAGTTCTAGTTCAGTTCTAGTTCAGTTCTAGTTCAGTTCTAGTTCAGTTCTAGTTCAGTTCTAGTTCAGTTCTAGTTCAGTTCTAGTTCAGTTCTAGTTCAGTTCTAGTTCAGTTCTAGTTCAGTTCTAGTTCTAGTTCAGTTCTAGTTCAGTTCTAGTTCAGTTCTAGTTCAGTTCTAGTTCAGTTCTAGTTCAGTTCTAGTTCAGTTCTAGTTCAGTTCTAGTTCAGTTCTAGTTCAGTTCTAGTTCAGTTCTAGTTCAGTTCTAGTTCAGTTCTAGTTCAGTTCTAGTTCAGTTCTAGTTCAGTTCTAGTTCAGTTCTAGTTCAGTTCTAGTTCAGTTCTAGTTCAGTTCTAGTTCAGTTCTAGTTCAGTTCTAGTTCAGTTCTAGTTCAGTTCTAGTTTAGTTCTAGTTCAGTTCTTGTTCAGTTCTAGTTCAGTTCTAGTTCAGTTCTAGTTCAGTTCTAGTTCATTTTAGTTTTTGTTTAATAGTGTAGAAAATAATTTGATACACTATGGAAATATCTACAAATACAGTTTGGTATACTTCATTTATTAAAAGTATGTGTAATAGGGGGCGTGGCAACCAATGGCAGATAACTTTCTATGTTTGAATCTAAAGACTTAGATCTTCAGATATGAAAAAAATATTATCACAATTTTTGACCACTAGCTGTCCCACTGTATTGTTTAAATAATAGACAACCTTTATCTTATACTTTTTCTCTCGGAGGCTTAGCTTTTTTTCTTCCTATAATCTTAATTTGTTGCTATCCCTTTTTCCTTGTCTTTTATTTAATTTCTTTTACTATTTCTTCCTAGTACATTGTAATCTGCTGAGAATATCAGTTTGAAAAGTAAAATAAAATGATAATAAAAAGTACAAATAATAAAAAAAATATTCTTATATAGATGTTGCAATATCTTGTCAAACATTAATTCTTTTCCTTGTTTTATGTTTTTTTTGCTCTTGTTGTTGTTGCTGCTTACTTTTCTTTAAAGAAAACTCCAGCAAAAAAAGTAATTTGAAAGTTTTATTACTTTTTGCCTTATCATCTTTCTAGGGAGGTTTTCTTTATTATTGTCATGTACATAATAATTTCTTTTTACAACAATAGAAAAAAAAAAGAAAAACATTTTTATTATTATAAATAAAGAAAAGCCAAAAGTATTTATATTGTTTGTTGTGTACCGTCAACAACAAGTTGCAAAAATATAAAGTGCAATTTTTAACTTTATTTTTACTGATGATGATGTCCTTTAAACAATGTTGCGTTATGACTTTGAAGGAATAATTTCAAGTGGCAACTAAGCAAAAGGATCATCGAGTTTTGTTTTTATTGAAGTATATTGCATTGTTTTGAATATTAAGATTTTTTTCTAGAGTATATGTTGAAGTAGTTTTTAAATAACTATAAAACTTCGTATTTAAGTTATAATAAATTAAATCAAAATAAATTACTAAAATCTAGTTCTGTTGTAGTTCAGTTGTAGTTCAGTTCTAGTTCAGTTCTAGTTCAGTTCTAGTTCAGTTCTAGTTCAGTTCTAGTTCAGTTCTAGTTCAGTTCTAGTTCAGTTCTAGTTCAGTTCTAGTTCAGTTCTAGTTCAGTTCTAGTTCAGTTCTAGTTCAGTTCTAGTTCAGTTCTAGTTCAGTTCTAGTTCAGTTCTAGTTCGGTTCTAGTTCAGTTCTTGTTCAGTTCTAGTTCAGTTCTAGTTCTAGTTTAGTTCTAGTTCAGTTCTAGTTCAGTTCTAGGTCAGTTCTAGTTCAGTTCTAGTTCAGTTCTAGTTCAGTTCTAGGTTAGTTCTAGTTCAGTTCTAGTTCTAGTTCAGTTCTAGTTCAGTTCTAGTTTATAAAAATTTATGTCAAAATATTATTTAAATATTTCCTGCAACAAAGTTTCTCTTATAAAGATAATTTTCTCTACTTCGATGACATCTAAAGGAAGTTCATTGTCATCATGTCTTCCCTTTTTAAATAAAAAACTTTATGAAAATACTCCATATTTTAAGCGGAAAACAAAAGTTCCAATTAAAAGAAATGGTCATATAAATATTCATTTCTTCAAATGACACATAAAATTATTGCCACTTAAAAATGGAAAAGAAAGCCTTTATTTACATGCTACTGCAAAAGCACTACTTTGTTTGTCATTAACAACGATCGTATGAAAATACAAGAATCATGAGGATCATAAATTAGTTTCAATGAAATTTTCACACATCCTTTTATGCCAAATTAAATGTGATTAATTGACATAATGATACAAAATTACCCAAAATATTTGCAACGTCCAATCAACAAGAACGAACAAAATATCGACAGAGTGAACCAAAAAAAAAAAGAAAACTCTGCTCGCACATTCTGTTTAGCAAAACGGCAGTCAGAAACAATTGAAAAATGGTCTACACATGTTAAGCAAACAAACTCTTTGTTTTTTGCCAGTATGCTAGCCAACCAGCCAGCTACTTGGGTTGTCTCATCAGCACGCTTAACTTTGTTTTTTATCAATGATTTACGATTTGGAGGAGCAGCAGCAGCAAACTACAAGAAATAAAACTCCAGTCAATATTATAGAATTCAATGTATCAGTTCGTTCGTTCCCCCGTTTCTTTATTTTCTTATTGGTGGCTACAAAAGACTTAGTCAAGTATTAGTAGTTTTTGCAAGTCGCTGTGAAACAGTTGCAACAAGCCAAAGAAATGCGTCTTGTTATGTGGCTCAATTGCAAAATGCCACATTATAAGTTGCGTTGCAAATTGAAACTCTGATACATGCTGCCTTAGCTACAATTTAATGTCAGCAGTTTTGCCACCACTGCCTTGATGCAGCAGTAGTGGCAACAAACTATCAATGAATTGTAGTAGTGCGACTTTTAAGTTAAAAATTCGTTGTTTTTGCTGTTGTGTGTATTATATGTTGTCGTTGGTGTACGTTTGTTTGTGGGTATTTAGAGACCAAACGTGAGTCTCCCTCTGCGGCATTTTACTAATAAATTTCTCTAATCTGACACGATCTCTAAAGTTGATCAGTGTTGCCAATGCCTAAGTGACTTTTAGCCACCAGTTAGTTGTAGTTATTACTGTTTGGTAGTGGCTTTTTCGTATTATTGTTTTTTATTGGTTGGGAACAGTGGGACAAAATGAATAAAAAATATATGTAAGATTTTTCCGGTATTATCGAGCCTTAAGTATTATCGAGCATCTTTCTAGAGATCTTTACATAGCAACTTACCTTCTTAGAGTGTCTCTTTGATGTTAACATTATGTTCATTATAGACCTTAAGAAGCTTTCATTCAAAGAGTTTAGGTCTCTCTTGGTAACTGCTGTGATAAAACCCTATACAAAATTTGGACCTATATATCGTATCGTTTCTTTTATTGAGAGTGTTATAATCTACAAATTATTGCTTAATTTTGTGCGTTCATAACATATCTGATAGATTTTGCTTCGATATACCTTGAGAATGACCGGATTGAGCGTTTGAACTCCATGAGTTCATTATTTTTTCATGTATTTCAAAATATTATCTTAATTCTGAAGATTCGAATAGGAAATAATGAGGTGAAATTTTCAGATACTTAATCTTTTTTTTTGCGATCTATAGACAGATATATCTTGTGTAAGGGTCACCGGTGTTCCAATGCTACTTTGTTGACTTAGAGCGCAATTTAATTTTTTTTATTTATTAAATAGTTTTTTACAGTGAACATTAAGTCTTTTACAGAATTATTATCCAGCGTTTCTTCCAAAAACCGTTTAGTTTTGTACGTTAAAGGGTTAATTGATGCAATATACAAATACATTATTAGAATTACTTTATATATAAAAGTAACTTACTATTTTTCAATTTTACAATTTAAATTATAATTAAAAATTTCCACTGTAACATAAACTGCCATCATCGTGTAAATGAAATGTGAAATTTTGTTTTTATTCTTGTTATTTAGATCCCCCCAAAAACAAATGTCCAAAGTTTTATATGTCTTATATATTATTTCAATTGAACAAAATCCAAGATCTCTCTACGTGTAGTGCAACATATTAAGCCAATACGTGATTGGGGTTGGCTGTAATGATGTTGATAAGCTCACAAAGTTTTTTTTTTTTGTTTTTTGCTAATACAGCTACTGCTACTCAATCGAGTGCTTAGCCTTATAGGAATAATAATATATATATAAATTCGCTTTTAAGATACATATATGAACTCTTATAAGAAGCCGCCTTATTACTCTTAAATATACTGTATTGACAACGAATCGCATTGCATCTCGTATCGCTTCTCACTAAAATTGCATTTGCTGGTGTTTTTTTGTTTTGGCATGGAATCGTTCGTTCGCATCTTACTCATATCATATCTATATATCGTATCGCATCTTGTTATAGCAGCAGCAGCAGCAGCAGCTCGTCTTTACCATCGCCAAAAGGAAATGAGTTGAAAATTCCCAACAGATTTGCTACAGCTTACTTGCAAGCTACTTACTTGTGGCCATTTGCGCCACATACTCGCTTATGAGGAGAAGATTTTTTTTTATTTTTTTCAGCTTTCTGGAAGGTTTGAACCGTAGATGTGCGATGTAATTATATTGTCCACAGCCCACATACCATAAAACACAAAGACCACCTTTTACTCCTCTTATTCGACTTTATCTCTTTTCTGTGTTAGCATTGGCGATCGTAACTCAATTTGAGTGCAAGTTTATTTATCCCAGGTTTAAATTGAGTGTCGCATCATTTAAGCTGAAAAAAAATTTCCGTTCCCGTTCACTTGAATTGTATTTAGTGACGTGTATAAGTATGTAATGTGTTTAGAAGATTTTGTATTTGGCTGTTAGTAGTTGCCTTGAATACTGGTAGCTAAGGAGTTCTGTTTGCCTTTTTTGCTTTCTGTTCATATTAACGCTACAGGTGGTCTTCTTTTTTTTTCAGTTCTACTTAAATGTATGGTATACATGGTCACTATAAAGTAGGTATTTGTATGCATGTATTGTTCATTCCCATAGGGTTAACGGAAAATTGATTGTGTGTGTATTTAAGGATTTTATATAATAAATTCTAAGGATTGTTTTTAAATAATTTACAAGGATTGTACTGGAGCATATTTATTAGGTGTAGTAATTGATTTTTTCTAATGCTGTGAAGTTGAAATTAATTTTGTGAAAGTTTATGGCGGATTGAAAGAAGTACGTTTGCTTTCAAGAAGCTGTTACTGTTGACAATAAGTTGTTATTTTTGGGAATTTATATTTAACATATATTTATATGTTTTGGGAATTATAATTTCTAGAATTCTTTAATTCAACAAGGTCTGAGTGATCCTAGAGCAAATTAAATCTGTTGTCTGATTTTTAAGGACTAGATTCTAAGGACCTTTTTTCCAGTTCTTAATAAGTTAGAAATTAAGAATATTAAATCTGATTTATTTTGCATAACAAAACATTTATCTTCGATATTATCTATGTAACGATAGATAATGCAAAACTAATTTTCTGAAAGAGACTTTATATAGGTGCTAGCGGTTAAAATGGTCTGATCCCGCTAAAATTTTGTGCTGAATTTAATTGCGTTTGTTGCTTAGAATAGAATTTCAGATATTCGATTAATTTTTTGAAGGGTATTTTGAATGGGAGTCCGATCTTTATGAAATTTGAAAAGATCATCTAGGCTTGTATTCATCAGTACAGCGAGATATAGTCTTAGTCTGGTGGTAAGAGCGTAGGAGCGCATATTGGGCTTCCAAATCCAATCCAAATTCTGTCATATTTTATCAAGGTTTGCTGCGATCGGTTAGAGGTTTTGCGGTCATATTTTATTATAAAACCATATCTTCTCAATTAAAAAATTAAAAAAAAACATTACAAACTTCACTATAACTTCTGAGCAGAACCCCTACTCCTCTTAAAACTCCCAATCAATTGCCAGTAACATTAATAGCCATCGCAAAACGATGAATTGATGATGTTTGTTGTGAAACCAAAAAAAAAAAAAATAAGAAATAATAGCAATGAGTATGAGAAAAAGAAAAAGTATCTAACCAAAAGAAATCTAAGATTTTAGCTTATCGCTTAACAGATCTAATAGCACTTGAACATTTATTTACAATAAACACCAAGAGCATCAGCAGCATCATCATCATCCAGCTAAAGACAAACTTTACAAGACATAAACCGCCAATACCTGTAGTATGTATTAGTTAAAACTTTAGTATATTAGAGTAACAAACCGAATGCTTTCGAATAGAATAGAATGTGTGGTATAAACAGTTAAATAAGAAAAATGTCAATAAAAACTTGGCAATAATCATTATTATAACTTAGAAGGAAACTACAAACAAAAACAACTCTTATTAAAAAAAAGAAGTGTTTTATTACATTCTCTTAGATTGTGATCGCATCACTCGATTAAATACAATATAAAGGTGCATAGAGTAGAAAAATATATAACGTAAAATACAAAAATAATTGCTGTTGTAAACAGTTCTGGTTGCTTAATGATGATGAAAAAGGAAATTTTATATTTTTATTAGTTTAATATTAATGCTTAGATTCTTATTTAATGACACTAATAGTTAAAATACTAAAACACGTTGCATTCGTTTTACAGTCTATCCCTTAGTCTGTAAAAAATAAGTTATTAAGTTGTGAGAGGAAATGTAGATACAGAAGAAAATAAATATGAAAATGCAATTACACAATAATCATTTCATTTTAAAGTGAATACATCTGATTATAATATACAATATCCAGTGAGTTCACATCTAGATCAGATCAGTTCTAGTTCAGCTTTAGTTTAGTTTTAGTGCAGTTCTAGTTGAGTTCTAGTTGAAATCTGGTTCAGTTCTAGTTCAGTTTTAGTTCAGCACTAGTTCAGTTCTAGTTCAGTTCTAGTTCAGTTCTAGTTCAGTTCTAGTTCAGTTCTAGTTCAGTTCTAGTTCAGTTCTAGTTCAGTTCTAGTTCAGTTCTAGTTCAGTTCTAGTTCAGTTCTAGTTCAGTTCTAGTTCAGTTCTAGTTCAGTTCTAGTTCAGTTCTAGTTCAGTTCTAGTTCAGTTCTAGTTCAGTTCTAGTTCAGTTCTAGTTCAGTTCTAGTTCAGTTCTAGTTCAGTTGTAATGCTCAGACACATATAAAAACCAGTTTCAAAGTATTGTTTCCTGAAAAATTAAAATTTTTTAAATTATTTACTTTACTCTGGGCCTACATGCCTCTTCCTATAAAAAGAATTTGTTTTAAGAGAAAGTACTACAACTAGTATTCCACATAATTAATGAATGGTTATTAATAAATTAATTTGAATTTGTTGCTCTAAAATTTATTAACCCTTTTTATTGTTGTTTTTTATATTTGCCCAGTTGTGTCTTCTTGCTCTGCCTGAATTTAATTGTAATTAACAACGGAAATTCATTTTTCATCTACTACGTTGCTCTTGCTGTTGTTGTTTTTCGTTTCATTTGTATTGTGATAAACATAATTACTTTTTTTGTTGTTGTTCTTACTTTTTGCTGTAGCCAAACGTTACGCTTTTAATAACAATTTGCATAATTTATATTATTTAATTTATATTTCATTTTCATAATTTACTTAATATTTATGCTGTCAGTTTTTTTTTTTGTTTAAAAATGTTTTTTTTTGGTCTGTTTGCGAACCATTAAACAAAAATAATGTTAAAAAAACAAAAGCAACTGAAAATAATCAACAAAAGATTAATTTAATGAGAAGCAACCAGTGGATTGTTTTGTTTGTATTGTTATTGTTGTTACTATTTTTTTGTCCACGTAATTTTTCTGAATTATTTGGGAATGTTGCACGGTGGGAATGAAACTGTTAGTCTGACCTTCTTAAAATTTAGCAAGACTAAATGCCTTTGTTTAAAAAAACGTAATTGAGGGCTCTTGCCTAGTTTCCTGATCAGTTAAAGCTCATTTTTAGTTCCGTTTAAGTTCAAATTGTGTTCTAGTTCAGTTCTAGTACAAATCAGCTCTAATTTGGTTCTAGTTCAGTTTTAGCTTAGTTCTGGTACATTAATAGTTTAATTCTAGCACAGTCCGAACAGTCTTTAGAAATTACAGATTTATTTAAGTTTTTAGTTTCTCCACTATGGCGAAGTTTTTCTTTGCCATTTTAAGGTACAAATTAAATATTTTCTTACATTTAAAGCAAATCTAAAAAGTAAATATATATTATTAATAAAATTAAAAATTATAAAGAGGAAATACAAGTTTTTAAATGATTTATCAAAATTCTCAAAATTTTTTTTCCCAATTTCTAGTCAGTTTTAATTAACACAAGGTTTACCTTGAACCTAATTTCTGCGAGATTAAAAAAACCTAAAATTTTAATACGTAGCTAAATTAAAAATGTAAAAATTACTTTTTCATTTGCGTAAATATCAATCATTTATCAACGTAGATAATTTTTCACTTTTCCCCTAAATCAAGTTATAGTTTTTGTTAACATGCCACAAATGGAGGGTGTTTTGCTGTAACTTGCTGCTACATAGTTGATTGTTTCAATTAAATGTATAATTAATTATCATTAGAGTAACATCGCACAAATGAATCCCTAGAAACTAACATAACATTTAAAATACATTTATACAATAACTATAACAAGAAAAAGTAAAAAATCAACAGAAATGTATTTTAGAGTAGAGTAGGGAAAACACCTGCTTAATAAAATTTAAGGTGGAAATTTCTCAGGCACTCAAGCAACTAATTGAAACTAACCAATAATTCATTTGTCATATTAAGAACTAATTAATTACAGACACATATGCATAGACACAGAGTTATACAAACCTAACTACAACACAATTTTACTAATATTGTTCATTATTAAAACATCGAGAACAACATGCCACCACCACTTCCACCTACATGCAACATCTATATTTATGTCTGTATATTCTTATTATACATACATACATATTTACATAATGTAGTATAATCAAAAGCCAATATTCATACATTTTACGTTTATAAAGAAATTTACACTTTCATACCTTCTATAGATGCTTACGTACGTATGTATATGACAAAGCCTAATTAGAAAATTATATATTTTAATAAAGACAATTATAAATGCAACAACAAAAATAAAATAATATGTAGTAATAATAATCATAATATTAATAAAAAATTAAAATATTATGAGAGTGTAATGCGTTTGCTACCGTTTGTCAGTTTATTAAATAAAACAAAAATATTCATTTATTCATATTTAGTATGTCAGTGGCAAGTGTAACAGTGTTTTGGAAATTAAATGGTGGTAGCTGTTGCAATGGGAAATTGAGATATCATATTATTCGTTAGTTTTGTTATATTTAGGTTGGAGGAAAAGTATTTTCGTTTATTTTTACCTGTTCCGATTTAATACATTTCTAGTTCAGTTCTAGTTCAGTTTTAGTTCAGTTCTAGTTCAGTTCTAGTTCAGTTCTAGTTCAGTTTTAGTTCAGTTCTAGTTCAGTTCTAGTTCAGTTCTAGTTCAGTTCTAGTTCAGTTCTAGTTCAGTTCTAGTTCAGTTCTAGTTCAGTTCTAGTTCAGTTCTAGTTCAGTTCCAGTTCATTTCTAGTTCAGTTCTAGTTCAGTTCTAGTTCAGTTGTAGTTCAGTTCTAGTTCTGTCCTAGTTCTGTTCTAGTGCAGTAAGTAATTTATTTTAGAAACTAGTAAAAGTAATTGCCTTTTATAAACTACCTTATATCTCGACCATTATTTTTTCCCTGGTGAAGAAATCTAAAATACATATAAAATAAAATTGAAAAAAAACAAACAAATTAACAAAATTTTAATTAAACATAAGCTTCTAATGCGTTGAGCATAAATTTATGAAATATATAAACAAAAACTTACAATAAATGTCATTTGGGCGCACTCTGACATTAGAATAAATTAATTGCTTAATACTTACGAAAGAATACAACCCAAAAACATAAATACCAACCCAAATAAATTTCTGAAAGTAATTAAAACTTTGACCAGAAAGTCTGACAAATAGACGGACAGATAGACAAGTATGAAACCAACGAACCGACAAGTGGCTTTAAAAACAAAAGAAATGACAGCAAATATTAAAAAGCAACATAGCAACAACAAAATTTAAATTGTAATCATATGTCTGAGTAAGCATTTGGTTAATTCCCCTTGTCCCCCTTTTAGTTAAACTTACTACTAAATTTGAAGTTTGTAAAAGAGGAGTACAATAAGTAAATGTCCGGAAATAATCATACATTTGCACCTGTAAATTATTGTTTAGGTCAAATATCATTCATTCGTTCTATATGGGAGGTTTTTAACCAAAAGAACTCAACTACGGTTTATCCGTATTGTTACAACTTTATTCACAATCTATTTGAATTGTATACAACTTTAGTTTTAGTCAGTTGTAAGTTAGTAGTAGTCCAAATGTATTAAATTTAAGTCGAAACATTTTTGCCTACATTACATTTATAGTTTTAGTTTTACCATAATAATATTTTTGGTTAAATACCCAAAAACACACAGACACACACACAACATACTCTTTCACATCCAAACAATTTCGTTATTTACATGTTAATGTGGGTTAGTGTAATTCTAAAGTACGAGTATTACTAAAATTTATGTATTTGTAAATAAATAAATGTTTTCGTTAGACAACATTTGGGCAGTAGGTTTTTACTTGGTCATAATCGTTAATTAGTTCAAAAATATCTAAATAAATAGACATTTCTATATGTCTATATATATATGTATGAATTTTCATAGTTCTATGGCTGTCTGTCCATCTGTTTCTATTCTGTATTAGGTATTTGCTCATGTGGTTGTATGTGAGAATTGTTTGAATGTTTATAAATTATTGTGCGAACAACAATAATAACAGCAAGTAGCAAGTGTAAATGTATCTCGAATGTCTAATTTACATATAAACAAACACACATACATATATTTGTTCAGTCCTATAAGTTTTCGAATGTTCCATTTCATGTTTTGGGTGTTAAGTGTTCTTTTATTTGTTTTAATGCCTAATAATAGTAAATTTACTAAATTTCCTGTTACAGTACAGTAGTTTTCATTAGCGAAAAAGTATAATAATAAGTATAATATAGAAATTGGAGCCGAAATTTCACGCCAACAGTTTATTTTTCTGATAAAATATGAGTGAGAAATAATCACCTTTTTGCATTTTAAATGCTCGTTTATTGTTTATTTTAGTTTTCTAGAAAAAACGTAGATTTCTTTAAAGAAAAATAAGGTGATCTTAAAAAAACTACAAACATGATCTAATTTTGTTGATCACAAAATAAAATCTTTCAGATTTAATGTTTTCAGCAAGACAAGGAAGATTTTATAGAAACGAAAATCTCATTACAATATTTAGTAGTGATCGGTTCATAATTGACACGTCCCTATCACTATATAACATAAAACCGATAAGGAACAAGCAGAACGATCTATGATCTGTGCCAAAGATCAGCCAAGTTGTGGAACGACTATTACATGGAAAACATTTCCTGTAATAGTCTGTAAGCCCAAATGCAAGTGCTTAAGTATGTAATAGCGATCCAATGTATCATATGGACAACGTTAATTAGGATATAACACATCAATACCTACATCTGAGCAGATAACTTATGCTATTGCGCGTTTAAAGTCCGCTAAATCTTCAGTTCCTGATGGAATTCCACCCGAAATTCCGAAAACTGATGGTTAAACGAAAAATTGCTCAGGGAAGAGCCAATTAAAAAACTTCCGAAAAAGGGGAACTTGCAGGAGGAGAATAACTCTTTTGAACATGGTGAACAAGATCATTGCTTATATACTGAATAAGCGCATCGCGTTCATTATTGAACACCAGCAAGCAGGAATTATATCAAATAGATCAAACCCCTTTATTTAGTGTTCGCGGACATTAAACATGATTTGATACACTGGTCCACAATGCTTTATGAGAGGCCCTAAGATTCAAAGATGCCTCTGATAAGATTATTAGACTCATAAAAGAGCTATACAACATCTCATTTTGCCGCATTCTTCATGAAGGTTCACAGAGCAATTCCATAAATATTAACGTAGGAGTCCGTCAAGGACGTGTTTTGTTCCCCCTTTTATTTAATATTGTTCTGTATGTTGTGCAGAGCAACTCTATGTCTGGTATTTCTTGGGGTCTCCGTAATAGACTGAATGACATTGATTATGCTAACGACGTATGTTTGCTATTACATCGATTCTCAAGCGAGTTGCAGGAATTTGGAATTTCATGGAACTGGAAAACATTTGTTACGGCCCTATGTTCCACTGGGAACTAAATATATAGTTATCATTTAACCGTTGTAATTTTGATAACGCATCGTTGTCATTTCGATTACGCTTTATATCATATCGGCAATACATCGTTATGATTTCGACAAAGAATCGGAGTCAGTCTGACAACAATGAATTGTCACTTATTATTATTTTTTTGATTGATAACGTTGTATATTTTTATATTTTTCTTGTTGATTTGACGACTTTCGTATCCTACTTTGATAAGGGATGTTATTAAAACAATTATAATCACTTTGGTGTCAATTTGCTACCAAGCGTTTATAGTTTTAAAAAAACGTTTTCATTTAGTTGTTAATGTTAATTAGTTAATTAAATTAACAATTAATTTATTTGTTTCTACTCTTTATTTGCAGGTGCATAATTTTTTCTTGATCAAAAAAAATTTAGTTATGGTAAGTAAATTTATGACTAATATCGGTTTATATATATGTATGTCTCGATTCTAAAAAAGTACTATTCAAATTTTATCTGTGGTTTACAAATACAATTTTTAAAATGCATTTTACTGTTTCACTAATATTAAATATTCAAATTTTACATTTGTGTACAACAAATAGTTTTATATACATAAATACATTCTATCTGTTTGTATTTGAACCTAAATAAATGAATTCGAATAAATATAATAATAATAATTTTTGTCTTTCCTTTTTTTGTTGTTATTTTCAATTACAAAATTTAAATGTAAAATTTTGTTGTTTGTTCACTTCAATTCAAATCAGTTTTGCATTGGTTCGGTACATTTCGTACATTCGTTCTCTGTCAGTCCGTCCTTCCATTTCTCTTTCAGTGAGTTGTAATATTGCAGTCATAAATTTAAATGTACTTTTTCCCCAATTTAATTAATATTCTTGTACATCAAATAAATAGAATACGAATACCCAAACATACAGTACATAATATGCATGGAAAATAGTTTCTTTTTATTTAAAACTAAAATTGTAAAAATTTCATAATTACTACCAAAAACACATCAAAAGTGATTTTATTAAAATTGTTTGTCGTATATTCTCTATAAAATTTAGTTTTTCATAGAAGTAAATTATTTTTTTTTCTGTGCAAGAGTAAATGTATGAATATATATATTCTATTTATGTGCAACTATTTGACATATAAAATCTAAATTAGAAAAAATTGAATTTTTCATAAGAAAACAAATTAAATTTGACAGTTTGCTGTTAATGGTATTTTTTTCTGTATTTTTAAATTTTTATTTTCATATTTACAGTTGCATTTTAATTCCAGTTGTTAGAGTTGTTTTTTTGTCTATTTTGTATTGTATGGTTAGTGAATTTTCCTTTTTGCTACTTTTTAATGCCTTAGGAATAATGTTGTCAGTTCATAAATCTTAAAAATAGCTGTCAAGATGCAAATACAATGCAAATTTTTTTTTATGAATGTTATTGCTTAGCGGTTAGTTGTTTGCTAGTTGCAATATATATGTATATTGATTCTGGCGACATATTACGATTAGATTGATTTTTAAATAAAGTGCTTTTCAATATGGTCGTCATTAAATTTATGTCAGCGAGTGAATTAATTAGTTTTTATGAAAGGCATGGCCAGACTATTTATAAATGTTAATATTATATTATTAAAAAAGATGAAAAGTTTAAAAGTATTAAAATTTATTTAAAAATTGAAATCGATTTCAGAAAGATAGATAGATAGATAGATAGATAGATAGATAGATAGATAGATAGATAGATAGATAGATAGATAGATAGATAGATAGATAGATGGTAAGATAGATATATAGATAGATAGATAGATAGATAGATAGATAGATAGATAGATAGATAGATAGATAGATAGATAGATAGATAGATAGATAGATAGATAGATAGATAGATGGTAAGATAGATAGATAGATAGATAGATAGACAGATAGATAGATAGATAGATAGATAGATAGACAGATAGATAGATAGATAGATAGATAGATATATATATAGATAGATAGATAGATAGATAGATAGATAGATAGATAGATAGATTGATAGATAGATAGATAGATAGATAGATAGATAGATAGATAGATAGATAGATAGATAGATAGATAGATAGATATATAGATCGAAAGATAGATAGATAGATAAATAGATAGATATATAGATATATAGATAGATAGATAGATAGATAGATAGATAGATAGATAGTTAGATAGATATATAGATAGATAGATCGATAGATAGATAGATAGATAGATAGATAGATAGATAGATAGATAGATATATAGATAGATAGATAGATAGATAGATAGATAGATAGATAAATAGATAGATAGATAGATAGATCTTTTAGTTCGGTAGATTAGTTAGTTAGTATGTAAACTAGTCCGTTAGTTCGTTAGATAGTCAGTAAGTTAGTTAGTTAGTTTGTAAGTTTGTTAGTTTGTTAGTTTGTTAGTTTGTTAGTTTGTTAGTTTGTTAGTTTGTTAGTTTGTTAGTTTGTTAGTTTGTTAGTTTGTTAGTTTGTTAGTTTGTTAGTTTGTTAGTTTGTTAGTTTGTTAGTTTGTTAGTTTGTTAGTTTGTTAGTTTGTTAGTTTGTTAGTTTGTTAGTTTGTTAGTTTGTTAGTTTGTTAGTTTGTTAGTTTATTAGTTTGTTAGTTTGTTAGTTTGTACGTTAGTAAAGTCTTCGTTGGTTATAAAATCCAACTTCTTACTAACATACTACAGTAGTGTGTATATTAACATTTCGGCTACTTCCACTGACTGATCTACACATCAGTATTTGGACTTTTCTTTTAGACATTTCAATTGCCCAAAAATTATTTTTTCCTAGAATTGTTATTTTCTGGTTCTATTAAGATCATAAACTAAATACAGGTATAAGTCCATCTATTTTCTATTAAACTTATTTCTCTTGAATAAATAAATTAGTCGTTATTACCATTTTAAAATGGTATTTTTAGATTTAACACATTTGCATTCAAA
The DNA here is from genome assembly GCF_022045245.1 of Lucilia cuprina. Lineage (NCBI taxonomy): Eukaryota > Metazoa > Arthropoda > Insecta > Diptera > Calliphoridae > Lucilia > Lucilia cuprina. Next base: position 54,560,607 of record NC_060951.1, on the reverse strand, counting down.
TGAATTGCTAACTATTCATTAAATATTTATACTTTGCAAGAAAATGTCTATTTAATTACACAATTAAATTGAAATTTTCGTTGTTTTGTTTTCTTCTCCTCTGTGCAATGTTTGTGTTCTATAGTTTACAATACAACCAGAAATATTGTTTTTTTTTTTCATAAAATATCATATTTGTAGTAATTTAAATAATACCTCAGGCTGTAAATTTATCAGCAAATAGGACAACAAAAACACAGAAAAAAAATCGAATAATAAAACTACAACTCGTAGTAGTTGTACAAGTTGCTAACAGACGTAAAAACTCAACATGAACCCAACATATTTTTCATACATAAAATTTTCATTCACAACAAATAAAATACCTGCAGACATACAGTGGTGTAATGAAATTAAACAGTTAGTAAAACATTTTAACATAAAAGTTTCAAAAGTTTTTAATTTTACGTCTAAAAATTTAATATTTCTAAGTATAAAATTTGTTTTGAATTTATGTTTGGAATTAATAGTATTTTCTTTAAAGTTAGTTTACTTTTATATTTTACTGTACTCTGTTTCCACCTAATGCAAATACTAAAAATAACTGTAAAATTGTAAAAATTTTTTAATGGTTGCAAATGTAAATGTGTTGTTTGTACAATTTCGTATATTGCATCACATTTTGTACCGCGTTTTGTTGTGTTTATTATACCATAAGTTTTGTTTTCATTATAGATCGAGGTGCTTTGGCATGGAAATATAAATGAATTTATAAGTATGTGTATTATGTATAAATAAATGTATTAACATAATCTTGTCGTATTGTAAATGTTGTGTTAATATTAGATATATGAGTATGATTAAAACTAATTTAAATTTCTTGTTTTCTTTTTAGTATTTTGTCTTTGAATTATTTTACATTTAAATGTTATTTCTTGAGGCGTAATTGAGAATAGTTGAGAAAATTAAAATGTTTTAAATTAACATTGTTTAATAAAATTTTGTCTAAGAGTTTACAAGCACTAACTAAGACCAATAATATACTATTTTTTTATAACGTACTTTGATATTAATTTTTGAATGGACTTTTATACATATACTGGAACCTGATCTTAAATCAAATTATCAGATCTAAGTCGCCAGTATTCTAATTGAATATTTCTTTAAAATGAGAAAAAACTCAAATTTGGACCTTTGGCCTCAATAGCTCTCTACCATAAAAATTCTATATTTTTGAAAATTTTAACAACTTTGTTTCTATTTAAATTTATTTACTATGCTCAATGCTTACATTCAAAATCATGTTAATATATTTAAATCAACACAAACATTCAAAGAAAAATATTCTATCCCAGCAGTTCGACGGGACCACTTAACCTACCACTTTTGGTGGCCCTAGCCACCTGACTACACTGTTGACCGACCATTTTAACATGGGCTTGTTCTACGAGGAAGTCAATCGTCACTCTACACCCTACAAGAGACATTAAAAAGAGACGATTGCCTCAGCTCTCGCTTACAAAGGGGACACTAAAGTGACAACTGTCTTAATTCTCGATTACAAAGAGTTTATTTGTGACCAAAGACCAAAAACATACGAATTGGAGTCAGCCAGGTGGTAAAATATTAATGGAACTAAATTTTAAAAATTTCAAGTGTCTACTCTCTAGAATACTATGGGACAATAATGTGACGATTGACAATTGGTGGCATATTAGTAAAAAGTAATAATCATTTCTCCAAAAGATGGGTAAAATAACTACTTTCGGAAGTAAAACAAAAAATAAAAACAACTTTTAAGAGTATAATCTCTAGGTTACTTGAGGAGAGTAAAGAGGCGACTGTCTCTGCTGCCGTTTACAAAGAGCACACTAAAGTGACGACTGTCTTCATTCTCGATTACAAAGGGTACATTAGTGATGAATGACCCAAAACATACGAATTATGATCATCCAGGTGGTTAACTATTAGTAAAAATTACTGTCTTTTTCGTATGCATTGACTCTTTGTCGAACTGCTGGGATATTCTACAACTGTTCACATTTACTACCCCGATGTTTATATACTCCTTACAGAACCCAACAAAATTTAAATACTACATTGTCTACATTATAATTAAGGATTATTTATTTTATTTCTGATCATTTGCTTTGTATGTGTAATTTGTAAAAAAGTAGAATTTCATCACTTTAGTGTCCCCAAGTAATCTTTCCTTTGGATATTAATCAATCTCGGACGAGTTTTTAATCTTTTTTCTATACGGTTTCTTAGAAAGTTATTATCAGAACTATTATTGTGTCAATTATCCAATTGCAATCATAGTGAAGTATGATTTCAATCTCTATAGCCTCAAAAGCTGGAATATTAAAAAAAGCTGAAATCACAATTTCGGGACTAATACCCCAAGCTGCAGTGAAAAAATCCAATTCCTCTTTAATCAACAATAAAACAAAGTTGCTTTAGTTTTATTGGCCAAAGAAGAAACCTTACTTCTTTACAAGTTGCAAGTTGTTGATGATCCAGTGTGTCTATTATTACTATTCCTCATACGAGAAGTTACTGCTCATGTGTTGTTCATACTATGTAGACATCGATCAAAGTATGTATTGCAATCACTAAATACTCCTTACAACTAAACAACGGTCATAGACAACTGTTGTTGTTGCTGCTGCTGCTGATGTAGTATGTAGTTTTTAGTTTCGAAACATACAACATGTTGCAAACATTTTTCAAGCATATTACTATGTAAAAACACTACTATTTTATATACTTACTTGAGAATGTTATGTAAAGCTTATGTATGTTTGTATATGCAATGTATATTTCAATTTGAATTGAACTGTTAAAATAACAACAAACTATTAGAAGTCCAACGTTAGAAATGAACTTAGAAAAAAAAAGAAATTACTAACTTGAAGCTTTTAATCTATCTACATGTGTTTTTGTTTATACTCGAGAGCAGGTATGCGAAAGAGTAGTTTCTTTCGCCAGTATTTATTTTCATGTTAAATAGTAAAAGTGTTGTTGGGAAAACCTTAAAAATTCATATTGTTTTTATTCTTTTAAACAATTTATTCTTTCCTAAACTTACTAATAGTTATAGACAAGAGATGTAAGTATAAATAGTACAGTTGGGAGTAAAAAATTATCATCAATACATTACCGACTTTTCCGTTGTAAATATTGCGTACAAACTGATGTTATTGGGCTACGTAGAAGATATAGAAGTCGATCACATTTGTATTCCTTTTCATCAAATGTTAAGACGGTATAGCTAAATTAGGGTTCTATAAATCGACTTTTTGTCGAAAAAAGTCGAAAAGTTGAAGTCGACTATTATGTTCCAAAAAAGTCGATAACTCGACTATCGTATGTGAAAAAAGTCGAAAAGTCGTAAAAAATCGAAAAAAGTCGGAAAAAGTCGAAAAAAGTCAAAAAAAGTCGAAAAAATCGGAAAAAGTCGAAAAAAGTCAAAAAAAGTCGAAAAGTCGGAAAAGGTCGAAAAAAGTCGGAAAGTCGGAAAAAGTCGGAAAAAGTCGAAAATAGCAAAAAAAGTCGAAAAAGTAAAAAAGTCAAAAAAATAGAAAAGTCAAAAAGTCGAAAAAAGTCGACTATTTATAAAATACATATAGTCGAAAAGTCGAAAAATCGACATTCATATAATGCAAAAAGTCGAAAAGTAGACTTTTAACTAAATGCAAAAAGTCGAAAAGTAGACTTTTAACTAAATACAAAAAGTCGAAAAGTCGACTTTTCGTTTCAACTATAGAACCCTATGCTAAATCTATCCGTATTATGTCTATATCTCTATTGAAGAAATTAAATGAGCTGAAATCTTTCACACACATTGTCCATTGTTTCGTATTAAATATGGGCAAAATCGATCTATATTTGTCTCTTGCTCCCACACAGAAGGGAAATCCTGTAGAAAAGTGATATCACGTCTTACACAACGAATGTGGATAAAATTTAAATTTCAACAACCAATTGTTGCAATTTTTACGTAACATAAAGTCGTCTGACAGTATCCATAGTGTTACCGTATGTATGTATATACTTTGACAACGAATGTTATTGAAAAATTATAAACACTTTGGTGTCAATTTGGTAAGTGGCGTGTATAATTTGAAAACGTATTTTCCGCTTTTTCCACAAAGAATGTTGTCAGAAAGTTGATTTCAATTTATATACGTAAATATTAGGATTGTCATTGTTTTTCTTCGAACGAATAAAAATTGTCATTTGGTATTGTCATATAGTAATTTTATTGTCATATAGTAATTTTCTCAAGGGAACTTTAGAAATCGTAGACAGATATTGCCAGATATTCAATAACAAACAAAAAATATTTCTTTAAAAATTCAGTTCTCTAGCTCGTCCTATCGTGTTTTCAACATACAGGCGTTTGGACGGCTAGATCATTTTAGAATCAAATAAGGTCCCAATATTTCGATTGGATGTTGTGTATAAAACCTCAGCTTCCATTTTTAAATCTACTGAAAATTTTAAAATAGGTTGAGATTAAACTAAGTAATTTACTTATTTGCGTACACTTCATTAATGTATGCAAATCCAAGATTTATTTATATTTTTTAAAATTATTCGAATAACAACCTTTATTCGTTAATCGTTCGAATAATTTTATAAAACTATTGAAAATGTTAAGTACACCTACAACATTTGCCACCACTGCATATTTCTAATATTCTCGACTACATATTGTTGATATGTATGCGTGCCGATAGTTAGTTGTAGGTTATTTTAAGTTGTACACTGTAATCAACAAAAGAAATTGCATACATTTTATTACTGCTTTTATGTTGTTTCCTTACTAATACATTTGCTGTTGTTCAATCATGTTTTTGTTGTTGATGCTGATGATGTTACTGTTGAAATTATTGTTGTTCTTCTGTCCTGTTCTTTATATTAGATATAGTAAAGTGTTCTTGCTTTTAAAATTGCTGCTGTTGTTGTTTTTAAACAATTTCCTGTATCGATGAAAAAAAAAAACTACGAAAATAAATTGAATCATAAGCTTAAAGCGTTACTATAAGGCCTACTACTCTTACAGTGCCAAGTTACTAGACGTAAAGCAAAGAAAAAATCCTTCTATTTCTAGCATTTACTACACAACATGTCAATAGATTTTATTTACCATGTTTCGAGTATTAAAACTGGACTAGATGTTTTTGTTTCTCTGAACATGTACAAAAGTCTAGAACAAGTAAAAAAATACTTATCAAAAAAGTACCATTTAACAAATTTAAAAGAAGAACATTTTTATTTTAAAGTATTTCAATATTTATAATTTGTAGGTATCCTTTACATTAAATTGCAGACAAAATACATATATGAGTTTACATACGTTTTTGAAAAATAATCTGTCATTTTAGTTAAAAACTACATGCATATTTATGTATGTAAGTTAAGTTATAGCAATTATGGTAATAATTTTACTTTATTTTATAAACAAACATTTATATATACATATATCCGTTTCACAAGATGTTGCCAATAAAATAATAATATTGAAATTTTTTTAACAACATAATATGCTTGTTATAAGTATCAGCATGAAAAACAATATCAGTAATAAAATCAAATTGCAAAATTACGAAAAAAAAAAATACAAAAGAATTATAAGTCTATTTAAACACGTACAAATAAATTGTCAAATTTCAATATTGTTTTCAATAATAAATCTGGAATATGGTAAATTATAAAGATACACTCGAAGAAAATTGTTTGTCGTTTTTATAACTATGAGCCTGATTAGTCTGTGTCAAATACAAACATTTGTGGATTATATGTAGTATAGTCTATAGTTTGAATTATAGTCTAGTCTATAATATAAAATATATGCAATAGTGTAGACTATAATCCAGTTTGTAATCTGTTCAATAGTCTAGTCTAAAATATAAACAATAGTCTAGTCAATAGTCTGGACTATGGTCTAGTTTATAATATTTTCAATAGTTTTGCCAATCTTGACTATTATTAACTCCCTAGTCTGCACTATAGTTCAGTCGTTATTATAACCTAGTCCATAATCTGAACAATACTCAAGTTAATAGTCTGGACTATAGTCTTGTTTATAATATCATAACCTACACTACAGTCCAGTCTATAAACTGAACTAGAATTTACTCTATAGATTGGTGTAATCTCTAGTCTATAGCCTAATTTATAATCTAGATTATAATCAATTATATACTGCGGAATAATATCTAGCCTACAGTGTAGTCCATAGTCAAAAAATAGTATAGTCTATAGGATGGACTATGGTCTGGTATATAGTGGGAACAAGTGTCTGGTATATACTCTGGACTATAATATATACTCCGACTATAAACAGAAATAAGTGTGGACTATAATCACGTCTATAGGCTGGACTATAGTCTACTTAATAGTTCGAATTATAGCTTATAGTTCGCACTATAATACAGTCTATACTCTAGACTATAGTCTGTAGTATATTTTGATCCGCTCTCTGTAGTCTCGTCCACAATTTGCACTGTAGTTTAGTCCATATTCTTAGCTCTAGAATAATCTAGTCTATAGCCTGTATTATATAATAGTCTATAGGCTGGACTATTGTCTATTTTATAACTGAACGATTAATATTCTTCGAGTGTAGATAATTGTATAAAATCATAATATACATATATATAATGTAATAATCGATGTTTAAGTAGAAAATTTTGTTGATATGATTATAATGTAATATTCTACATATGTAAAGTATTGTAAGAGAAGTAGGAGCAGCTAACATATAAAACTTATTGTTTTATCAGAAAATTTTTATATCAACATAATTATCAGTAACAACAAAATCATCATTATCGTCTTGTATTATTACTTGTGCATTATTACTTGTACAATAAAATTGTAAGAATTGATTCTCAAATTCTTCCAAAATTTTCTATCTTAACATCATAGAAATTTTGAACAAATAAATATAAAATATGAATTATTAAACCGAACATTCTTCATTCAGTTACACTCTGCTACTTGGAGTCAGTAAATTACTAAAGAATTTACAGCTATTTTTCAAAATTTGCCCCTTATAACTGTATGTATGTCTATTTGTATCTCCATTGAGGGGTGGTTGGGGTAGATTTTGATTGCCGGCAGTGTTGTATAAAATAAATCAGACAAAGACAATAAATTATGAAATACAATTTTTTACCTTAAGGCATAAATTTAATGCTGCAAACGACTACATACTACTTAATGTTTCTTATTGCTATATTTTCAATTCATTCTTACCCCAATTTTCCACCTCCCTGAACCAAAAATTAATATTTACTTTATTGAATGGAGAGTTTATTGGTAGAGAAAAAGACAAATACATATAGCATAAGATAAACCCAATCATATTTCCTATACATATAGTATTTTTGCTATATGAATGATTTTATTCTCATTCCTATTTAGTTTTAGAAACATACATACATTACATTTCAATTTGCAGTTTATTTTATTTGTTGAAATAATATTAAATTTCGAAGACATTTTCCATATTATATTTGTATAACATACAAAATTACTATTACCATTTTGTAGTGGTATTTGTGTTAAATTCATTTATTACAAAACTGTCCTTATTTGGAAATCACCTATAGTTTATAGTCTAGTCAGTAGGCTATAGTCTAGTCTATAGTCTAGTCTTTAGTCTAATCTATAGTCTAGTCTATAGTCTAGTCTATAGTCTAGTCTATAGTCTAGTCTATAGTCTAGTCTATAGTCTAGTCTATAGTCTAGACTATAGTGTAGTCTATAGTCTAGTCTATAGTCTAGTCTATAGTCTAGTCTATAGTCTAGTCTATATTAAATTTTGATTTAGATCATTATTAAAGTAAATAAGTAATAGTCATGTCATTCATATACAGATACAAATGTGTGTTTTTTGTATTTATTAAGTTAGTTTGCGTACATATTTATGTAATTTATTTATAATATATGAAAATTATTATATTTGTAACAGTTTGATGCTTACGAATTTGGCAAATTGCATTTTAGTTCATTTGTTTACTTTCTTACAAACAAATATCAATAGAAACCTGAAGTTCGTGGAGTTTGTCCCGTACAAGCGACATCTACTTATCATTTAGAATTACCTCTATACTATAGAGTATATAGTTGCAAGAGACATTTTAACGTTTTATTAAATAGTAACAGTCTTTTTAGAACTGCTGGGAATTGTTAAATGTTGAGCTATGTATTTGCAATTTATTGTAACTGACTTAAAAAGTTTTAAGGCGTTCATTTGTTAAAATTGTTTATTTATAATAATTCTTCAAATAATTTTGTATTCTTTAATATTAATTGAATCTGAATGATATTGGACGATAGTAGTGATGAAGTAAGTCTAAATTAATATCCTACTATCAAAGAGATTCAGAAAATATTGGAAGCATTTCCCACAAATAACTTTTATAAATTTTAAGAAAATTTGAAAATTACTGAAAATTTTACATCAAAAGAATATATCGTATACATATTTTCGAAAATAAAAGGTTTCAAAATATTGTTCTAAAAATACACTTTTTTATTAAGTTTTTTTTTTTTTTAAGCTACTCCTTGATACAAGTTCAATTTAAATCAGTTAACTTTAAAAATACATTCATGTTCTTGTTCTTACTTTAAAAATACATTCATGTTCTTATTTCAATTTTAGCTTAAAATATCCAATTGCAAACAATAATGTTAATATAACAAATATTGCAATTTTTCAACATATTAAATTATAAAGATAATTGCTATCAAAATTGGTAAAATTTTAAGAAAAACACGTTGCAAATAACTATAATCGAAAATAATAAAAATATAAGGAAAAAAACAAATTTAGTCACCAGTATTTCATAGACAATCAAAATAAAAAAATCACTATTTCTTGTTGTATATACACACTTTTTTGTCTTTTCTATCATTTTTACAAACAATAAAATTATCCTTATCATCAATAATAAAACTACTCCTACTATTTTACTACAAATACAAATTTTTCTTTAGCCGCTTTTGGTTTTCATCATTATTATTATTATTATTATTATTATTTAGCCAACTCTACTATAATTCCTATCATACAATATCTATTTATCTGTCTGTCCCTATATCTGTAATATCATCAAAATACAAAGATTTATACGTTTTTCCTGTTATCTTTTATTTGATTTTTATATACATGTCTACAACATGCAATTGCTGCAAGTATTATGCTGTTGTTGTATTTTACTAGCAACTTTTATGCATTTGATGCTGCTGCAGCAAGTATTAAACAATAAACTTGAAATTTGAACATTTGTGTTTTATCAGCAAAATAAAATCGACATTAAATAAGACTACAACAACTAACAAACTACACAAAAAAATTTACAATTATTTCCAATTTCAATTCTGTATATGACAACAACAATAATAAAAGAAAAAATCTCATTATAGAAATACAATGACTGAGATGGATTTTATTGTAAAAAAAAGAAATGTTCATTTACTACTCGTATTCTACTGCTTCCACTACTAATACTACTATTATGGGGTTGTAAAAAGAGCAATAGAAGTGCTGATGAATAAGCACAGTGGTTTAAGTGGAAAAATTTAATATTACCGAACTGAACTAGAACTGAACTAGAACTGAACTGAACTGAACTGAACTAGAACTGAACAAGAACTAGAACTGAACTAGAACTGAACTAGAACTGAACTAGAACTGAACTAGAACTGAACTAGAATTGAAATAGAACTGAACTAGAACTGAACTAGAACTGAACTAGAACTGAACTAGAACTGAACTAGAACTGAACTAGAACTGAACTAGAACTGAACTAGAACTGAAATAACACTGAACTAGAACTGAACTAGAACTGAACTAGAACTTTGAATTGATTTAAAAAAAAATGGAACAATTACTGCCTGTGTTTATAAAAAAAAATGTCCACCTGTGTGCCGTTCATACGAACCACTGTTTCATAGATCATTAAACTACAGATACTTTCCACGAAGAAAAAAGAAATGTTACCATATTGTAAAGTTAGCAATAATACAACATGAAAAAAACTATAAAAAAGACAACAACAAAACAAAAATACAATAACAAATGATACATACAACAACCAACATACTACATACAAAACAATTCCCAATTGGCACAAGACAATAATGTTTAAAACATGCACATTCAAACAAACACTTTTGTGTTCATTTTTTTTTTCGTCATTTACTGTTGTTGTTTAATTCAACCAATATTTATTAGACTAGACTTGAATCGTATCAAATCTCCATACAACTAGATTTCCCATAAGTACTACAACAAAAAGGAAAAACGCATAAACTGTCATACTCTATTCCATAGAAACATAGATAGATCGATGTAATCGCTGTGTAGCTGGGATGCATTTGTATTGTACACTTCATTAATATCTGCAGCCCTATTAAACATGAATAGGCCGAAAAAACACGAACCTTAGAATTGAAAAAAAAGAAAACAAATTCTATTGTTGTTAAATGCATCATGATGACAATGATAGACTCACACATCGTAAAATATACTAGAAGAGTAGAGAATGAGAAGAACTTATCAGTAGTTGTATTAAACGTATAGAAAATAAAATCAAACTACAAGTACATAAGCGCAGTTTTATTGGCATATTACCCCTATTGAACAATGACAACAAAAAATAATGTTCATTCATACAATATTCCCATGAGATACTCCCCGAAGTTTAAATATACTCGACATTAAATCAGCCAAGGGCAGGAATACTATCATTCTTTTCATACACATGTACTTACATACAATTTTTATTTCATAATAATATGCCTGTAAGCTGAATATATCACACAAACACACATACATTGATACACTAATACTTCGAAATAATTTTATAATGCACACAGATTAAAAATGCGTCAAATGTGTTGCATAAGTACGATTTTGAACTTTAGCGAAAAATTTTATATTTCTATAAGAGAGGGAGAGAGTGTGAGTAGTTTTGTTGATTGCAGTTGCAATACCAGTTGTATTCAAAAGCTGCCTGGTATCAGGAAAAAAATAGAGTTTTATCAATAATCACTATAGCAGCAAGTCATTCAGAATGAATGAAACTAGTGAACAAATGCATTAAACGACAAAATGATCATAAATCATGTTTAAGGGTGCAAAAGGTTATATTTCAAGTGGCTGACTTTTAAGCCTTATAGTCATTTTTATTTATCTCTTTTGGTATTATTGCATGTTTGTTACTGTTTGATATGAGGATTTGATTTGAATTTTGATTTCTAGTAATGGAATAGTATTAAGAAATGTTTTAGAAGTAGTAGTATTACAAAGAAGGGTTAAAAAAGTTTTTGTTATTCTGTTTTTAATACATTGAACTATTGGTCGTTAGACCCCAAATGACTGGAGCTAGTGGCTTAAAATGAGTCCAGCATAAACTTTAATTACCATGAAAATAATTAAAATTTTAAGTAATTATTTTAACATATTGATGTCAATGAAAACAAGTTCTTACCACAATCACTTCCAAGTAATTTGAATAATCAGTTAATGTAAATATTGTTAAAAACATATTCAGCTTCTATATCTTCACGCAGACTATTGAATTAGAAAGTAATTATATAACACATTATTAATAAGACCTTATTAGAATACTTCTATGTAATTTGGATTATATGTAGTAGTCATTGAAAACTATGTTAATAGCCCAACAGAAAATTTATAGCTTACTACATTGATATTGTGTTGCTTATTTTGTATTCGAAAGTGCTTATAAACTTACACACACTCTGGCTTACTTTACACAGGGTATGGCCGCTTAAAAATGACACACTAACTGATATACTTGGTTTGCGATATTGTGTGTAGATTATACTTTTTTATAATATACTTGTGTGTGGAAGAGTAGCTATTCCTACATTCTCACTAATATACATAGTAAGTAAAATTGTATCTACAGCACTATCCTAGCTGGAACACAAGTGTATCAAAAAGTATCTACAACAACTTTTAAGTTAAAATACATGTGTATTAAGAAGTATCTAAATATGTATGTTTTTTTTTTAAATGCTACCCAAATACATGTATCTACAAATGCATTCATAAGTATAAAGCCATTCCAATCATCACTCGATCATGATCCTAATTTTGCTTAAAATTTATCTAAACATTGAAAAAGTTTTGATCCAAACAATGTTTTTCGATAAATGAAAAATTTTTTGTTGATTAAATTACAGCACACTTGATTTTTTTATATTTTAATTTTCTGTTCTCATATACAATGTTAATCACATGTATATTAAGATGTAATGCTAAAAAATGTATTAAAAACTTAAACTTCATATCCAAATTTTATATACAAGTAAATCAAATTATAAGTAACACAAAGTAAATCTCACAACATTGGTTACAATTCCGAGTACTCTGAAAACTTTCTGTGGGGAGGTTATTATTAAGTTTTGGCTTGAAAATTACCGTCTATTGATATGATGATATCTCTATTGATACAATATTAAAGATATGCAATACTTGGTCACATTGGACACTAATCAGTATAAAAGGTTCACTTCAGAAAATGACTTACGTTCAGAACTGGCATATACAAAAACTATTAGAAAATCAAGGACATTTTCCACTTTATGTGAATTATGTACGTGAGAGAGATGTAAGAACAAAATTTCATCAAGTTATCTTTTTATATGCCCACATAGATGGACAGACTCAGAAATTAATACTGAACCGATAGTTTAAGAACCAATATTTTGGACGTTACAATCAGCATCACAAACTTAAAATACCTTCCGCATTATTGTGGTTTTAAAAATTAAATTAAATATAGTATTATGTTGTTAAATCGAAATTAGTTGATATTAAAAAAACTCTAAATATGTAAATACCATTTTTTTTAAATATGAAATACAGAGAAAATTCTTTTGCTTGAGTTACTGACTACAAACATACATTTGCATAGAAATCCTTGCCCTGCTAATAACAAATCTTTGGTACAAACACTCCAAAGATTAATGTATATATTTATATTGAATTAAAATTTATTTTATATATGTATATATCAAAAACTGCTCATTGTAGCATTAATCATATGTCACTTCCATTTTAGTTCAACCAAAAACAATCAACTATTGAAATTCTTCACATAATTGTTCCAAAATGTTTAACACATTTTGCTTGGGAAATTTTTAAATTTTCAACCAAACACATGCATATTAAGGTAGTGCTTTTTCATTTCAGAAATTTTAAAAAATTTAAAAATCAATTTCTAAGAAATACATTTAAAAGGTTTAGAACTAAACTATATCAACTATTAATTAAAGTTGTGCCTTTAAAATCGTTTCAAAATACTTATCAATATTCGATTTAATTAAAATTTTCGTATTTAAAAACACCCTAATGTCCAATGTTGACTACTGGTAACATGGTACCCTGTATGTATATTTACACAGTACAACTCCTACACTACCACCCTTTTCATGTACTCTGGATCCAATCATGCATGCATGAATGTATGTGTTTTTGTTAACACACACATGCACAAAAAGTGAAAAATTACCAAACAATGAAAAAAAAAAAAAATACCAAGAAAATCAATTCCCAAAATCACGAACTAAATTAAGAAACATTTTTCAACACATTCTTATTTCATCTTGATGTTTCACACATTCCAGACTTTGTAGAATAGACAACAGACACATATATCTTCTTGAAGGACATACACATATATATATACATAGTAAATATTTTTTTGTTAATGTTTTTTGCAATGACTAGCCTGACTGACTTTACTGTGTACGAGTATGTCTTATGCTTCTTGTATTCATGTTGCAATTTAAGGTAATTTCATACGTTACAATTTTCAAAAAATGTCAAGAGCTAAGAACTGTCCAGGCTGGACACGCGTCAAACATGTGAATGAGTATGTGTGTGTGTGTGGAACGTGAGTTGTGTAAAAGGAATGCTTAAACATGTGTCTGTTCTCCACTTTTACTTGATTCTTCGTTTCTCTATTCTGTTTCAACTGTTGTTGTTGTGCTTAAGTTTTGCCTTGTCTCTTGTCTTTGTTGTTGTACGTAAAATGCATTGTTCAATTTCCGTTTTTGGTCAATTTCCGTTACGCATACCAAAAATTGAAATCAGTTAAGGCTTAAGATTTCCACAAGATTAATTTCATTTATTTTTCGTTGTCGAAGGGTGCAAAAGTGTAAACTGAAACAAATGTTTGTAAAGAATATATGGAAATAAACAATATTTCAAATAGGTTTCGTTTTTATTTTCTTTTTTATACATATTTATGGGAAAATTTTTGAGTTAATGGGGTGAAAAAACTTGTAATTTTTCACATATTTTCTTTACATTTGGGTTGGTAAGTTGTGTGCTTTAAGTATTTCAAAATTAAATAATTGCTGTTATGGTGAAAACTGCAAAAAGTTAGCACGAAACTTTCTGATTTATTAAAAAAAGAAAACAAAATTCGCCAAATGAAGAAATATACTGATAGTCTAGTCTACAGTGTAATGAATAGTTTAGTATATAGTCTAGTCTGTAGTCTAGTCTGTAGTCTAGTCTGTAGTCTAGTCTATAGTCTAGTCCATACTCTAGTCTAGTCTACAGTCTAGTCTATAGTCTACTCTATAGTCTAGTCTATAGTCTAGTCTATAGTTTAGTCTATAGTCTAGTCTATAGTCTAGTCTATAGTCTAGTCTATAGTCTAGTCTATAGTCTAGTCTATAGTCTAGTCTATAGTCTAGTCTATAGTCTAGTCTATAGTCTAGTCTATAGTCTAGTCTATAGCCTAGTGTATAGTCTAGTCTATAGTCTGGTCTATAGTCTAGTCTATTGTCTAGTTTATAGTCTAGTTTATAGTCTAGTCTAGTCCAGTTTAGTCTATAGTTTATAGTCTATTCGATAGTTTAAGTAGTCATAAGTCTAGACCATAATTAATTCTTTAGTACAGTTTTTAATTAACATTGTGGGATTTGTTATAGGAATTAAAATTTAAATTTTAAGTTGCAATTGGTACATGCAACTGTATCTATAATTTCCTTACATATCTATAGAGAATGTTTAGTATTGATTTAATTAAGTTTCTAACTTTCTAACTGTCTAACAGAGTTCCCACCCTTCATCGTCATCATAAAGATGTCAGAACAAAATTGATTTTTTTAATAGAAATCCTTTCATTCAGTTTTTTTCTTCTAATTTTAAACAAATCATTTACACATAATGTTAATGTTAATTAAGTATTTATGATTTCTTAAAGAGAAATAATGTATATAAAAACATGATCCTAAACAAACTTGTTTATTTGAATTTCATTTAACTTTAACGACGTTGTTTTTTATTACAAGTATTAACATGATTTTTCTATGAAAATGAGAACTAAAGTTTCAGTTGGAAAAAAAAGAAATTGAATCAATTTATGTACAATGTTTACATACTATATTATGAATACGAATAAATATCTTTATAGGGAGGTAGGTACGAATATAGTTAGTGTATGTAGTCAGTCCCAGGCACTTCATCAACAAATCGTAAATAAACAATGAAAGTCAGAGCCAGAAATGATTGCTTGCCGCTGCTGCTCTTGCCAATGGATGGTGCTGCAAATGATGCCCATTAATACTGTTGCTAAAGACGATGCCGTTACTGATGATGAGGATGAGTGTATATATATTGAAGGAGACATAAAACAACAGCCAACCATTCAAACTACCTCACTGAAATAAAATAAAATTAGAAAAATGAAAAATAAAACAAGTAAAAAACAATATAAAAATTTAAATGAAATATTTTCTAAAGATCCCATCATCAGAGTCATTAACACCAATATGCATACTTCAGCATTAGAAAAATAGCTGATGATGATGTTGTTGTTGTTAGTAGTCGATGGATGAATACTCGTCATATTGTTGATTGGAAAAATTTAAGGTAATGTTGTTAAAGAAAAAAAAGAAATGATTTTATTATTTTTTTACGTTCTGCTCTTTTTTCTTTCTTTGTTTTATTTTATTATTCTCTTCATTTTATTTATTACAAAACAATAAAACATTAATTTGATATTCAAACACTTTATTGAAAATGCAAATCGTTTTTTAAATATGTTGACTGTCTGTCTGTCTGTCTGCCTCTATATTGGGAAAACAAAAGGATAAAAACATAATAAAATTATTTTAATACAAATAAAACTAGAATTTACAAATAAACTTTAAAATTTTCAAAATAAACAGTTTTCTTAGATTTAAATTTATATCTTTAGATTTTTTTAATATTTGTTGTTTTAGTTGTTGTGTTTATAAACAAAAAATTAAAACAATAAGTGTAATCGGAGAACAATGGAGTTGTTAGGTTCGTTGGTGGAGTTATTATTTTCTATTCAAACAAATGGCACCGTCTAAGTCATAAAACTTAATATGGGTCCATAAAACCTGTTGATTTAACAAGACTGTCAGACAGACGGACGGACAGAAATAAAACAAAAATAATGCATGCATGTTGCTTGAGATGACCAACCAAGTTGGTTGCTTAGTTTATATTGGAAGTTGTTTTTCATTATTTTCTTTAGAATTACAGAAAAGTATACCGTACTATTGACTCTTAGGGTCCATAAGGAAAAAGTACCATGTTATATAAAAATGTACAATTTGATGAAAAAAATATTATCCAATTTTTTTAGGTTCTTCTCGCACTAATACTATTTCGTATAAGATAAAGTACCAATTTTCTATTTTTCACTATCACATAAATAAAGTTTGATTTAATGTATGTATTTCCTATTTAGTTGGTCCCATTATCCACTGCTGCTAACTTGACTGATGACAGTAGTAGTACCTATTGATTGGCTAACAAAATATGCGCTTTATTTGTCAATATCTTTTATTTTTTTTTGTTTCTGTTTTCGAAATTGTGTTATTGAAAATTATTGTTGTAACCAATATTCCTCTATTTTAGTTCACCTGTCAACTCAAACATTTAACGTTTATACAGGGTCATAATTTTGTCAGAAATTACACTTTTTGTTGTTGTTGTTTGGATTTTGTTGTGTGGTTTCAAAGATTTCTCTATCAACATCAAAGACAAAAGATATAAAAATGATAACGATCTTTTAATAGCAATGAGAAATCATATGCGTAAAAATTGTTTTTCAATATATACAGAGAGAGAAATTTATTGATTAAATTTTATAAAAAATATTTCGAGAAACTGTAATCAGAGAAACTCAAGTAATGCCGATTTGTCATGGATCCAAAGATTTTACTTTAAGAAGCTGATGATTGATACCATAGAAGTGCTGTTATTGTAGTTGGAAAGGAAAGAGGTAAAAAGTACTACAGTTCGAATTTCGGAAAGAATGTTCCGTATAGAAAATAGAAATTTTTAAAACTACAAATTCCGACAAGAGAAAAAATGGAATTGTGTAGCACCCAGAACCTTGAAGTTGGTGCAGTACTAAAGAAACTGCTATAGATTCATCTTCGTTGCCGCTCAAGGACTATGTTGGAAGTACAGTATTATTGAAGACTGATGTCAGTTAAGTTATATATGCAATATGCTTGGCCCGGTTATCGGACATTGAAATGGTAAACCACCGTATGGTCAGTATAGCAATGCTACGGAGTATTCTCCGTGACTTGATAATTGTGATTCTGTTTGGTTCGGTACTACTCTTACTGGTTCAATGATCGGTTCAGAGTGGTTAACGGTAGCTTGTCGTATTAGTTGGTAGTCGTTCTAAGTAGTCTGATCGTGCTGTATCAGGATATTCTACAGCTAGAATGGATTCTGTTCTTTTATATAGCTGACTCGTTTGTGTGGTACGTCACCGAAAAAGTCTGTAGTATGCGACTTGTGAATCTGCAAGTGGTATGATTAATTGGTCATCACTGACCTAATGGTAGCGATTGTTCCTATATTTGACTTCTTTGCTTAAGAGTGACATATTAGGCTAACCTTATTATTTTGCAGAATTCGTCTCTTTGCAGTCATTAATATCTGAATTGCGGGAACTTCGGAGTTCTACAAGTTGTTGGTGATGATGTTGTCTTATGATCGACATACAAATAAGTTCTTCTCATGTCTTCAAATAGTCGGGTTGTTTAGTCCTTACAGAACAATACTAATCTATTCAGACCCATAAACAAGTATAACAAAAGATTGTGGTATGTTCTTCTTCTTCGGTCTGAAAATATAATGTAATTGATTTCTTTCGAAGGATCAAATAATATAAGGAATATGATAAATATAATTTTTTGGAATGTTAGTCGAAACTGTTTTTAAATTTCCGATTTTCATGAATAAAAAGTTATTTCTCTAACTGTAAAAATGGGCGCCACCACCTGTAAAATAATAGCACAGTTAAATTGACCTGCATGCATTGTTGGTGGCAAGTGCATGCATATTAAAACAATACAACATAAAGTATGTATTCCTATACATTTGGTCAGTTTTTAAACCGACCGGCCGACCAGCCATCAGTTCGACAAACAGCGACACCAACAGCAACTTAAACAGTCAGAGTTTATGCACAATCAAGCTGTGTTCGCCAGTATAGTAATGTGTATGGATATGAATTTGATGGGTCTTTAAATGCGAGTGAGTGAGTGTTTGCATGATACATAGTGCGTGAGAGTGTGTAGGATAACAACGTGGGGTCTGCTGGTTAGTCTTACTGTATCATTCGCTAACGAAATTCAATATTTTTGTAGTTTGTAACTACATGTATATGTATGCATGTATGTAAGATGTAGTATTGTTACCTTTAAAACGCTCGTTTAAGGGAACTCTAACAAACCATAAAACGTTTTGTAACTGATAACGTTAGGTGATAATTGTCGTTAACATTAACAGACGCCCAAAGATTATATATCGCCAGTCGAAAGCTTATTGCTATTTATACATACAAATATTTCTCAGGTTGCAACTTGCACCGCAACAGAAAATCGTTACAGAAATCCCAAGAAAAATACTTTCACTAATTCATAAATAATCGTGCACAATCGTAAATGGTTTTTCAATAGTTGTCGATTAACATATAAACTGTTTTTATATGACCATTGTTTAACGATAAGAGAAACAAAACAAATATAATTTGATATCCATTATGCATAAATTAAATGAACATAAATAAATAAATACTCATAAATAAATGGGATATTTTTAAGACAATCAAGAAGACTTTTGGCACGGTGGGAAGTATTTTCCCCATGTGTTTTTGTAGTTGTTGTTGTTAGTTGGTTGAAAAGTGAATTTCATGTTGATCATTGTGAAATGATAAAAATGTTGACAAAAACTGCTTATAGGCTTTTAGTTAAGGTTTAAATTAATTTTATAAGTTTGTTTTTATGATAAAAGAAAAAGTCTTTAATAATTAAAAAATTTCTTGAATATGTGCTAATTAAGAAAGCATACGATAATTAACACACTTTTTTTGGGAAATAAAATCAATTTTATATTTTGAATAAACATAAAAAATAGCAGGGAACAAAGTGAATAGATTAATGAATTAAAAATAATAATTAAAACATAAAATTTTTAAGTTTAAATTATTTTATTTTTAATTGATTACATTGAAATATAAACTATATAAGAGAAAAATTAAGAAGCTATTCTTTTTCATTGCATAAATTCTAAAGATGTTAAAATAATGTTCGGGGAAAAGTAGTTGTGACTTTAGTTATCGGAAATCCGTTTGAAGAAGTTCAAGAACGACTGGCGAGGATCTTATGAACTACTGTGTAGCTACGAAGGTCTCTCTTTATCTAAGTAATCGTCTCTTAAATGTTGGTTTTCCGTACAGTAGTTTTTTATGTTGTTCGTTTCAGTATTCGAGAAATATGCCACTAAATATGATTTATCGGTAATATGTTTCCAGCTTAAGTCATAACTACTTGTTTCATGGTTGAGTTAGTGTTCGGATGGTGGCAAACCAGTCTATCAACTTTTAATTCTAATAAACTCACGACAGAATTTAAGAGAATTTTTTCTTCGTTTTGACAAATTCTTATTATTTCAACTAATTAAATAATTCCTTAAATAGTCTTTAAAAAACTTCGCAATTTCGACAATGTCGATAATTTTAATTCAAATGAAATGGTTATATTATATAAGA
>NC_060951.1:54504183-54540411 GCF_022045245.1 Lucilia cuprina | reverse complement strand
TATCCATTGTCATTTGATTTTAGAAGGCGAGTTGGAGTCATAAACTTTCTACTGAAAGCTTCTTATTTTTCTCTCCCATAAAATTTTTCTCTCCGTTGGAATTTCAGGATTTTCGTAGGATGTATTCGGTGGATATTTCAACCATTGGAACTTTCATAAATTGTTTATGATTTAAGGTATGGAACTTGTTTCTAACTCCATTGAGTTAAACAATTTTATATAGAACTGTCGTTTGGAAGAGCTTCAAATCGTCGACGGAATACATTTCAATTTGGAATTTAGGTTGAATGGCCGATGCTGTGAAGGTTTGGCTATTATGACGACGGAGCTTTTAAATACAGAGATTTCAGTTGCAGTAGGCCCGGTAAGCATTTTATGAGCGGTTTGTCACGTCCATTGTTAATCTGGCTCGCTTACTCGAAATAAGGTATTACCGTAACTCAGTACGAACCTTCTTAATCCGTTTTTGTTATAACTTTCCTTATGCTGCGTGCAAAAGTTTAAATATATCAATTAGATATTAGGAAATTTTAAGAAAATACGTTCGGTAAACTAAATTTTGGGACAACAAGTCCTTTTAAAAATCGTTATGACCTTTTGACAATCATTTAAATAGTTGTTGACAGAATCTTGATTTGTAAAAATCTCTTTAACTATTATAGTTTAAATGTCAAACAACTTGACTTTACAAAGTGGCGTCAGTCAGAGAAATTTCGGAAGCATACAAGAGAGGTCTAAATAAATAACTTTGAGATTCTTATCTAAAGTGAAATTAAAAGGAAAATGACAACATTTTCTTTTAAGCTATAAGCTTATAATTTTTTTTTTAAGTTATAAGCTCTTAAATTTTTTCTTTTAAGCTATAAGCTTTTATATTTTTTAAATTAATCGACTTATGATCGGAATTGAAATCTGTGATAGACCTTTTTGTTTTCATGGAAATAAAAAATATCTAAGAAATCTGATTTTGTAATTTATAAAAAAAAAAAAAATAGAAAATAAGTAATAATCAGTGCAAGTAGAAAATGTATTAATAAATTGGCTAAACCCTTTTCTAAAAAAATTTTTGGTTACATACTTGCGATGTGTAATAAATCACAAACACAAGTCATCAAATTTCATAAACTCAAACAACTCTATCACTCATTAATATCCTATAGTTTTGTCAACAAACTGAGCAAATTTCCTACAACAAAATATAAAAAATATATATTTTATATGGATTAAATATGCTGAACACGTGTTACAAGTTTAACCCTTAATGAGGTAATCGATACATCAACGACATTGCAACACAACAACATCATTCAAATCTTTAGCGATTTCAAATAGAAAAATTTGAAATTGCTAAAAAAGGTATACGGTAAAAAAAGTGGTGACAGATGCGTAAATTGTGGGTTATAAATATAAAATCACACCTTTTGTGAAAGGGGTGGTTAACTGAGGTTTATTTTTTTTTGGGGAGGTAACCGACACACGCTAATAGAAAAAAAGTATCAGATAACATAAAATTCTAAAGTCAATATCTCGTAGTTAGCTAACAAACAAAAAAAGAAGAAGAGAGAAATATAAAATGAAATAATATATTTCATCATTAATATCATGTGTTTGGTAAATAGCAGTGAGAAAAATGATAAAGTTAAGCTTATTAGCAACATTATTTTGATTGTAGACACACTCGTTTCGAATGTTTGCCAAACGAACAATAAAAATACATAAATCCTTAGCAAATCAGGACAAACAAAAAAGATTTTAATGAAGCCACACACTCTCTCATACACTCACACACACACACACACACCAAACACAAGCTCAAACGAGCTGAGGTATTTTACCACATTTGAAACACATACGTAACGAATGTTGCAACTCCCTTGTCGATAATTTAGTTTAGATCTTAAATCGATTTTTGACGCTTAACGTTGAAAATTCTTTTATATATTCACAATATCAAACTGTAAAAACAAACTCTCTTTTATAAATACAGATAGGCAAAGCATAGTAATAGTTGTTGGTGTTAGAAATTCCTATCACGTGCCTTACAAAATCGGAAGAAAAATTTTTATGTATTTTTCTTTTTTATTTATATTTTTTTATATAAAATAATCTCCAAAAACGTATATAGCACGTTACGGTTATCATTACTGTTTGTTACACTAGAGTCATCATCATCTTCATCAACACCCAACCACCAACCATCAGCAGCAATTGGAACATTTCGAAATCTGTATTATGGACACACGTGCCAATAATTCGTATATTTGCTTAACTTTTCCCCCTTGTCCTCGTAATATTTGTTCTCAAGACAATAAATAACTGAATTGTGGTTAAACTTGATGTGTTCAATGATTTGTATATGATGACAATATTATGGTTAATGATTCTAGCACATATTTACTTATTACTCGCTTTTAGGGAATGCATTTAATGTTCTATTTTTTGTCGCAATGAAGTTTATTAATTTGTTTGAATAATAGGAAAGTTAATTGTTAGTAAACCGTTTGTTTTATAAAAAGGTCCAGAGTCTTATTGCCTTTATAATTGAGCCTTACTTTTGAATTAGTAATAATGCATTTTCAATTAAAGAATATCAACGAACTTTCTATGAGGAGTTGCAATATGTTTAGCAATATAAATTTTTCTCTAAGAACATTCCAGGCAAAACCTAACATTAACATTAGAATTTTAAGTTATTATTTTAACACCATGATTTCATTAAAGGCAAATACTTTCCACGCTCGCTTAAAAATAGGGAGTTATAAAAGTACTTGCAGTTACTCTTGCAAAGAAGTTGTTTAGCAAATTGTTTTGTTTTATAATATGAATTTTGTGTTTTTTTTAACACAATTCTTAACAGGCAATTAAATAAAATGTATAAACAAAATGACAAAGATGAAAATAAACAGATTATAAGAAAGTCATTGCAAGAGTACTTCTAAGTAATGCAGACAGTAAGTAGAAGTCATTGAAAAGAGAGTGTTATATTACGTCTATAACCCATTACATTAATAGAAAACTTTCGATAAAATTTGCTTCTACAAATTTTCATTCTTTTAAAAGAAAATTTTCTATTTATAGATAATTTCTAATAAATTTCTTCTTTATAGAAAATTTACGATAAATTTTTTTCTTTTCAAAATATTTGCCATACATTTTGTTTTTATAAAAAAATTACCATAAATTTTCATTTAAAAAAAAAAAAAATTCGATAAGTTTTTTTCTTTTTTTTACAATAAATTTTCTTGTTGTGCAAAAATTTCGATAAATCTTCTTTTGAGGAAAAATTTCGATAAATTTTTGTTTTATACAAAACTTTTGATTAAGTTTCGTTTTGTTGTATAAAAAAAAATTCAATAAATTTTCTTTTAGAAAAAAATTTTTTTCTTCTTTCTTTTCTGTAGAAAGTTTTCCGTAATGTTATTTTAATAGAAAATATTCGATACATTTACTTTTTATAGAATTTTTTCAATATATTTTTAATAGAAAATCTACGATAAATTTGCTTTATGTAGAAAATTTACGATAAATTTGCTTTATGTAGAAAACTTACGATATATTTTGTTTTTATAAATAATATTCGATAAATTTTCTTTTTAGAACAAATTTTCGATAAATTTTCTTTTTATAGAAAAAAATTTTCGATAAATTTTATTTTAATAGAAAATATTTTAAAAATTTTATTTAATATAAAATATTTCATAAGTTTTCTATTTATAGAAAATATTTGGTAAATTTTCTTTTTTTAGAAAATATTCGATAAATTTTCTTCTTATAGAAAATATTCGATGAATTTTGTTTTTAAAGAAAATATTCGATAAATTTTTTTATAGAAATTTGTCAATAAAAATTTACGATAAATTTTCTTTTAATAGAAAATTTGTAATATTTTTGTATAGAAAATTTGTGATAATTTCTTTTTATAAAAAATTTGCGTTATTTTTTTTATAAAAATTAAAGTTAAATTTTCTTTTTATAGAAAATTTATGATAAGTTTTTTTATAAAAAGTTTACGATACATTTTTTAATAGAAAATTTACTTTAAATTTTGTTTTTTTAAATTTAAGTCTTTTTATAGAAAATTTATAATAAATTTTCTTTTTATAGGTAATTTCCATACATTTTTCTTTTCATAGAAAATTTTCTATGAATTTAGTTTTTATAGAAAATATTCCATTAATTTTCTTTTTTTTAGAAATATGTCGATGATTTTTCGTAATAGAAAATTTTCAATAAATTTTCTTCTAGAGAAAATTTACGATAAATTTTCTTTTACCTAAAATTTACGATACACTTTCTTTTTGTACAAAATTTTCAATAAATTTTCTTTTCATAAAAAAATTTCGATAAATTTTCTTTTTATAGAAAATATTCGATGAATTTACTTTTATATGAAAATTTAATAGAAAATTTTGCATATTTTTTAGATAATGTTCGATAATACTTTTTTAAGAAAATTTCCATGTTTTGTTTTAGCAGAAAATAACATTTTCAAAATTGCTTTAAAAAATTAGGACAAAAAGAAAACAAATATTAATATTTGAAACCTAATCCCAAAATGACAAATCTTTCAACGTCTGCCACTGATGGAATATGAAACTAAAACCCCCAAAACTTCTTCAAAAAGAACACACTCAATGACAGACCACCAGTGTTTTTAAACATTATATTAAATTTATACTGTAATTTAAGTCGATTTTTAATTCCATAAAATTAACTTCGATAAAAAATTCATAGGAATTAAATAAATACAACCAAAAATACCTGAAAGATGAAAACAACATAAGCAAATTATGTTTCGTCCACAAACTAATGGAAAAAGAAACACATACACAGAATCATATAACATTGAATGAACACATGTTGGAAAAAAGCGGCATAAATTAAAGATATATTTTTTTCTAAACTAAACGATCTAATCGAATTTTATGCTTCATTTAATTAAAAACTGACTGTTTTCAGTATATTTTTTTCTCTCTTTGGAGGCAAAATAAAATTTTTCGAGGTTCAAAATACTAAACAACAATATGAAAAACTTATTAAAAGGAAATCGATATTTTATTTCATAGATTTCTAATGAAATTTTAAACGTTTTTCAAAAAAAAAAAAACAAAAACTTTTTATTTAGATTCCACGAAATATTTATTATTTTTGCTGTATTAAAGTATTAATTTTATTTTCGTTTGAACATAAATTAATTAAATATACAAATTTACAATATAAATACTTATTTTCTTAAATGAAAATTCACATTTAAATTGTTAAATTATTTCAATGAAATGAAATAATATTTAAAGTTTATTTTTAATTTCAATTTTTAAACAAAATTGCAAATTTCACGCTTTTATTGATAATTGCCCTTAAGGCTTTGTATTTAAATTCGTTTTTATATATTATTTTGTTATACTGTTTATTATTGTAGTTACTGGGATTTTGTTAAAAAAAAACTTCTGTAAAATTTTTTCCATGGCTGAGTCCTTTGTATAAACAAAGTGTTTGTTTTTTATTTTTTAAATTCAAATTTTTTTATAATTGAATATTTTTTTTAATTTGTATTTTTTTAACACACATATACAAATATAGATGTTTATACACAGTAACAAATTAATGGAAAAAATAATAACAATAATATATCACCTATAAAATATTAAAACTTCTATAAAAGGAAATTTTAGCAAAACATTTCTATAAAAAGAAAATTTATTAGAAATTTTCTAAAAAAAGAAAATTTTGCAAAAATTTTTTGTCATAAGAAAATTTTCTATCTTTATCTATCATGAGAAAATAATCTCTTTAAAAAGACAATTTTGCAAAAATTTTCTATAAAAAGAAAATGTTGCTAAACATTTCTCTAACAAGAAAATACAAAAGATAATTTTTCAAAAATTTTCTATGCAAAAGAAAATTTATCGGATATTTTTGGTACAAAAGCAAATGTATTAATAATTTTCTCTATAAAAAAGAAAAATATCGAGAATATTCTATATAAACGATAATTTGTAGAAAATTTTCTATACAAAGGAAAATTTGTAGGAAATTTTCTGAACAAAAGTTTATAAATAACTTTCTTAAGATTTGAAAATTTACCGAGAATTTTCTTTACAGAAGATAATTTAAAGATATTTTTCTAAGCAAAAGAATATATATTAAGAATTTTCTATGCAAAAGAAAATTTAGAATTTATCGAGAATTTTCTATATAAAAGAAAATTTATCGAAAAATTTCTAAAAAAAAAAAAATAATGAGAATTATGTGTGAAAAAGAAAATTTTTCAAAAGTATTCAATACAAACGTTTGTTTTTCGAAAATTTTTAATTCAAAAGAAAATCAATCGATAGTTTTCTATACAAAAGAGAATTTTCTATACAAAAGATAATTTATATTTTCTACATAAAAATTTATTGAAAGTTAAATTTAAGAAAATTTTCTATAAAAAGAAAATTTGTTCAAAGTTTTTCAATGAGAAGAACATTATCTATAAGATAAAAATTTATTGAAATTTTTCTATTAGAAGAAAATTTATTAAATATTTTCTATAAGAATAAAATTTATTGAAAATTTTTAATACGATAATTTTTTTAATTTTTATAAGAAGAAAATTTATTGAAAATTGCTCATGAGAAAAAAATTCTTTAAAATTTTCTATAAGAAGAAAATTTCGAAAATTTTCTATAAGAAAAAAATTTACTAAAAATTCTCTAATTTTTTTTTTTGAAATTTTGAAATGTAAGAAAAAAATTTATGAAAATTTTTTATGAGAAGAAAATTGATTGAAAATTTTCTATAACAAAATTTATTGAAAATTCTTAGAGGAAAAAAAAAATAATTTAAAAATTTCTATAAAAAAAAAAATTAATTAGAAATATTCTATAAAAATAATTTTTATTGAAAATTTTCTATAGGAAGAAACTTTATTGAATATTTTTAATAAGAAGAAAATTTATTGAAAAATTTCTTTAAGAAGGAAATTTTTTGGAAACTTTTTAGAAGGAGAAAATTTATTGACAATTTTTTATAAGAAATAAATTTTAGACAAATTTTATATAAGAAGAATATTAATTGAAAGTTTTCCAAAAGAAGAAATTTTTCTATTTATTAAAAATTGTCTATATGAAGAAAATTTGTTGAAAATTTTCTATACGGAAAATATATTTTGATAATTTTTTTTTTACATTTTTTATAAGAAGAAAATTTCAAAAATGTTCTATAGGAAGAAAGTTTATTGAAAATTCTCAAAAAAAAATTTGAGAAATTTTAAAATATAAGAAAAAAATGTATGAAATTTTTTTATAAGAAGAAAATTGATTGAAAACTTTCTATAACAAAATTTATTGAAAACATTCCATAAAAAAATTTATTGAAAATTCTTAAAAGAAAAAAATTAATTGAAAATTTTCCATAAGAAAAAAATTAATTGAAAATATTCTATAAGAAGAATTTTGATTGAAAATTTTCTATAGGAAAAAACTTTATTGAATATTATTAATAAGAAGAAAATTTTTTGAAAATTTGCTATAAGAAGGAAATTTATGGAAAACTTTCTATAAGGAGAAAATTTATTGACAATTTTTTATAAGAAATAAATTTGAGACAAATTTTATATAAGAAGAATATTAATAAAAAATATTCTAAAACAAGAAAATTTTCTATGTTCGAATATTGTCATAGATAATTTAAAAAAATGTTCTATAAAAAGAAAATTTTGTATGGAAAAAATTTTATCGAAACCGTTTTTATAAAATGACAAATAAGTGACAATTTTGAATGAAATTAAAATATTTCGAAAAATTTCTTTATAAAGAAAATTTTCGATAAATTTTCTTTCTATAGAAAATTTTCAATTAATTTTCTAATCAGTCAAGCAATTTCTCTATGTGTATCCGAAATGGTTTTTACACTGCCACATGTTAATATGTATTATTTGCTGATGTTGTATGTTTTCGTTAGTTTTGTGTATTATTTTGTTAAATGAAAATTAGAATTTACACTTTAACACCAACACATTCAGACGCTTAATCAAACGCATTCACAGTAAAATATTTACTAATAGATATTCAACAATATGTACTCAAAATATGCATATAGATTACTTTCAAATACAAACACACACACACACATTCAATACATATTCAAATTATACACATATTTTACGCCGCTGCTGTTTTTTCTCTCACAATTTAAACAAAATTTGTTGCATGAAAAGTGCCAAAGGCAAAAGTAATTAAAAAATCCTACAATGGTGTAATATTTTATTTTCAAACTGAAACGAGAGAAATGATAAAAGAAAATAAACGAAATTTTCAATTTCGATTTTAGTTGGAAATACGAAAGTTTTTATTTTATTTTTTGTTTTAGCAACAGTGGTAGGCTTAAAGAGACAACTTTTTAGGTTTTTTGTTTTAATCTAGAAACAATTACTTGAATTTTATGTGGCATTTATGCAACGTGTGATTACTTTTGGCTAGTGTTGGCTTTGCATGCCGACCACTGTTTTACTTGCACTTTATAGAGTTGTGAGTTTTTTCCTTAGATAGTGAGTTTTTTTGCTTTTCTATTTAGTTTTTACTTTTGTTACTCAATGCTTGTGTTAAGGTCATAAAATTCCTGTTTTTTAACGAAAAGGAATGATCCCCTTTTGGATTATATTTTCGGTTCTGTTGCAGTTTTAGTCTACAAATAGGAAAATACAACTGTAAAGAGAATAAAAGTAAAACATTGAGAACTTTTTTTGTAATTGTAAAATAGTAGTTATGGCTGTAGGTTAGTTACTAAAAAGTAAATAACATTTAATTTATTTTTTTTTGTTATTGTATTGTTTGTTTTTGTTTATGTTTTAAAAAAGTGTTTTGCAATTTTTGTTAAATTCTAACGGCTGCATGTTATTTTGTTAGATCCTGTGGAAAGGTCAAATTGTACACAAATTACTTTTATAAATGTACCATTTACTTAGTACTTTGATTTTAAAATTATTAAAGCTTTGCCTTTACGGGAGGGAGACGGTACAGTAATATTTAAAATCCCTGGGGAATTTCAATCATGCAGCTGTAGCATGACTATTAAATGTAACTACCTGACCTTACTATTTTTTATTCTATAATGCATTTATTTAAATATTAACAAAATAAAACTGGAAAAAATTCTCTAAACCAAAATAAAGTATACAAAACCTTAATATTGCTTACGCTGCACATAAAGATTGCATTTTATGTTATTTGAAGCAAACAAAATTTTTATTAAATAAAAACTAAAAAAATATTTAGTGTAGCACAGCAACAAAATGTTATTATGACACAAGCGCATTATGTTATGAACCCAGCATACATAAGTGGCAGAAGCAACAGGAGTAGGGGTCCTTAAATACCTTTCATCGGATATCTCTTACTAGACTAAAAAGAACAGACTGTTTATGATATGGCAGTTATAATAATGACTTTTTTGAATCCAAAATAAATAAATACAACAAAAAAAATTTACCAGGGAGCTAAAAAAGTTTCAATAACTTTTTCTAAATATTACAATTCTTTTTTAATTTTACTGCTACAGCTTCTAACATTTGTTTATATATATTTTTTTCTACTCATTTTGGTATTTAACTTAAAGTCTATAATATCTGTAGCAAAATGTGAGTTGTTAACAGCCAACAACCAACAACAACAAGTGTAGAAAAAGTGCAAAAATAAACTGAAAGGATTTTTACTTTGTGTTAGCATAAAAATGCATCTAAAGTTGTTGCTGTTTTGTCGCTTGTTTTTCCTTTTTAAGACACAAATACATGCACATAATAGGGTTGCTGCTACTGCGATTACATTAAAAACAAACGGAAACGGAAACATAAAACGTAATCTTAACAAAGTAGAAAAAAGAAAGGAAAAAATGAACAAGCAACAGCAACACCATCACAAAAAATGGACTAAAATAAGTACTAGCCGTGTCCAAAAATAGAAGAAAGTAAAAGGCAAAATAGAATTCGTAGACAACTCTTAGGGAGAAATTGAAAAACATGTTGGACGAATTAAAATGACACTATATTTTCATATATTTGTAAAAGGTTTTAACTAGTTTTTATACTTTTACACTTTACATATTTATATTTAGTATTTTTCTATTTTTATACCTTTTTACTCTTTTATTTTTATATTTTTATACTTTTATACTTTTATACTTTTATACCTTTATACTTTTATACTTTTATACTTTTATACTTTTATACTTTTATACTTTTATACTTTTATACTTTTATAATTTTATACTTTTATACTTTTATACTTTTGTACTTTTATACTTTTATACTTTTATACTGTTATACTTTTATACTTTTATACTTTTATACTTTTATACTTTTATACTTTTATACTTTTATACTTTTATACTTTTATACTTTTATACTTTTATACTTTTATACTTTTATACTTTTATACTTTTATACTTTTATACTTTTATACTTTTATACTTTTATACTTTTATACTTTTATACTTTTATACTTTTATACTTTTATACTTTTATACTTTTATACTTTTATACTTTTATACTTTTGTACTTTTGTACTTTTATACTTTTATACTTTTATACTTTTATACTTTTATACTTTTATACATTTATACATTTATACTTTTATACTTTTATACTTTTATACTTTTATACTTTTATACTTTTATACTATTATACTTTTATACTTTTATACTTTTATACTTTTATACTTTTATACTTTTATACTTTTATACTTTTATACTTTTATACTTTTATACTATTATACTTTTATACTTTTATACTTTTATACTTTTATACTTTTATACTTTTATACTTTTATACTTTTATACTTTTATACTTTTATACTTTTATACTTTTATACTTTTATACTTTTATACTTTTATACTTTTATACTTTTATACTTTTATACTTTTATACTTTTATACTTTTATACTTTTATACTTTTATACTTTTATACTTTTATACTTTTATACTTTTATACTTTTATACTTTTATACTTTTATACTTTTATACTTTTATACTTTTATACTTTTATACTTTTATACTTTTATACTTTTATACTTTTATACATTTATACTTTTATACTTTTACTTTTATTGTTTTATACTATTGTATATAGTTTTTTATTTATTTTTAATTACGTTAATTCTTTTATACTTTTATAGCTTTTAATGTTATAATTTTATACTTTTTTTATTTAAATGTAAATTTTGTGATTTGGCGTTAATAGTGATAGAGTAACGAGTTTCATTAACCATCATAATATCGCCATCAAATCTACCTTGCAATGAAGGTGGTTCTCTCCCCTATTGCAGTTATCACCTTATAGGACCCTTTAGTACCAACAATATTTCTTTGCAATAATAAAACACGAATGAAGTGAGCCAAAAAAAATATATAAAAATATATTACTTTTTACTTTAAACAAAAAAATCACCTGCATTTGCAAAAATCTAATAAAAATGCATACAAACAATTCATTGCCTTATGAATAAATCCCTCCCCAAACCATAGAGTGCTGTGTGGTGCATGTTTAATGAAAATGAATTCAATTGCACTCAATGATTTTTTTAAGTACAAAATGCTTAAAAAATAAGCACAAATACAAAAACTCAAAAAAAAAATAAATAAAAATAAAACAACGACTACAACCAAATACTTTCATTACTTTTACAATAAATATATAAAAAACATTAAATGTATTTTAATGCAAAAAAATGCAATAAACTGAAAGCAAAATTTCCTGCAAATAAAACAAAACCTTTTGTAAGAAGAAAATAACGAACGCATTGCATCGTATAACCCTTTATTCCAGTTTTACTGGCCAGGGCAGGTCATTACAAAAATAAAAGTAGCATTTGGTTTTTTTGTTGTATTTTTTAAAATGTTTATTATTGTTGAATAATTTTAACCTTGCTTTTTAGAGGGGGATGCTGTATGAAACAAATAAATAAAACGTTATGAGCGTGGAGTTGAAATTTTATTAAAATTTTGTAAATTATGAAAGAACATACAAAGCATTAATGTAGCCTTTAGTAGATAAAGTCAGATTATTTTAATTATTTTTTTCCACTTTAAGGTTGCGATATAAAGAAAATATTTTGGTTTGAGCAGGTAAATACTAGAAAATTTTAACAATTATTTTTGTAATTTAAATTTTAAAATTAAAATTTTACAAAATGAATAATGTATTCATTTTGTTAAAAGCAGACTTTCAAGTGGTATAAGTTGAAGTTGGAGTTAAAAAAATTTGTCTGAGTATTAAAAGTAGTTAGGAGTAGTGATGGTTTTGAAAAGCCTTTTATACTTACCTAATTTGCGAATTTTTTATAAAAGTAAATCTCAAATGCCTAGAATATCCAGTCTAGTCTATAGTTTATAAAAGTAAATCTCAAATGCCTAGAATATCCAGTCTAGTCTATAGTTTAGTCTATAGTCTAGTCTATAGTCTAGTCTATAGTTTAGTCTATAGTCTAGTCTATAGTCTAGTCTATAGTCTAGTCTATAGTCTAGTCTATAGTCTAGTCTATAGTCTAGTCTATAGTCTAGTCTATAGTCTAGTCTATAGTCTAGTCTATAGTCTAGTCTATAGTCTAGTCTATAGTCTAGTCTATAGTCTAGTCTATAGTATAGTCTATAGTGTAGTCTATAGTCTAGTCTATAGCCTAGTCTAGTTTATAAATTTGATCATAAGTTCAGCAATAAAACCCTAAATTGACAAATTATCAGCAAATTATCATTCTATATTTACCGAACAATTTACCCTTGAGTATAGCAAATTTTCACTTAGCGCAAAACACACATTTTGTTTTCTTTTTTTGCTCCAAAATGTCTATTACCACAAAATTTGAATAAATATTATAATACAGAACGAAAATTATATATAACCATAATAAAAAGAAAGGACTCTTTCAAAATAAAATCTCTAGGGTGCAATTAGTAAATATTTCCTGTCGAAAAATAAAAAAATGGAGAAATAAATAAATAAATAAAATTAAGACATTTTTGTTGGTTAAATGGAATAAATGACTGGTATGCAAACGCAAATTTTGTATTCAAGATGAACATAAAATGGTTGCATTATGTATGAAAAAAAAAACTTAAAATAATAGCAGCTAAAAGAAGGGAAATGATTATTTCGTAATTTAAATTTATTCACAAATAGATAAAAGAATGATGAAGAAATTTTTTCACTTATCTTTTTTTCACTGTTGAGAAAGAGATTTCATTAAAAAAGGAAATAGGAAATAATTTTCTTTTAACGGCTTTTTTGTATTTATTCGTTTTTTTTGTCTTGAAAGGACTAAATTAAATTCATATTTCGAGCAGTTGTACTGAAAGTAGAAATGGTTTTCTGTATATATTTTTTAGTAGAAAAACAAAAAATATCGTTTATTTTACTGCTAAAATCTTCAATAATTACACTACTAAGCAGTTGTTTTAGTAGCAACATACAGTGGGTGATAAAAGGAAAAAAAAGCAGAAACTTTAATAGAAATCTCGAGAGTAGATGTAGACGTTTCTTTAGAATACATATTAATTTTCTACAATATTAATTTTATACACACACTGTTCCTAGGTCACATCAACAAGGATATGCTTTTCTAGTTGTTGGTGTTCTATGCTTCCTGTGCAATAATTTCTCTTGTTCTTCTGTTTTTATTTTAGTGTGTGGCACAACTAGATGTAATGAAGTAAACGATACACACGAGTGTAGTACAATGCGTATCTATATCTATTTACTTTTATGAATATTGTTCAGTGCGTTCCCATCACTTACACTCCCACGTACAATTCAAAGCTCATATAATTCCAAATGTTTATTAAAACGAGAAAAATTTATAGAGAAAACACTAAAAAAAAGAGGCAGTAGTAGGAAAGACAAAAAAAGGCATAAAAATAAAAATACAATTTCGGCCACAAAAACCTAATGCCTTATTTTACTCTAGAGCGCCTTCAAATTGCCAAAACGACAAATTACTTTTGCTACTTCTGCTGTTGGGCTGCTTGTAATTTTCCTTATGATGACAACAATGTCCTGATGATCCTTCTCATCTCCAGCAGCAGTAGCAGTAGTATTTCGTTCAAATGCTACATATAAAAATAGCCAAATGATTTTGTGAACCAAAGTGCTTGTTGTTACCGTTGTTTTTGTTTTAATGTCCGTTTCCTTTATGGTATTTATCGTTGTTGCTGTTGTTGTTTAGTTCATGCTTGTTGACAGTATTAATGAAATTGTTGTTTTTTTTTTGTTGGCCAGCTAAAATTATAGCCTTATTTTCTCATTGCTTATTATTGCAACAACATTTGTGTTTAAATGAAAACATTTGCCTCTAATAATGGTCAAGAACTTAAAGATTTTGGTTTTATTAAGTTCTATTGAAATTTTTATAATTAAGATTCGTTTTTTTTGTGGGTTGGTTTTGAGAACTTAATACAATTTTTTCAATAACATTTATCGTTTATTTAAACAAATTTGCTTTAGTTGTTAAATTTAAATGCAACATTTTTTTTAATTTGATTTCTGCATACTTCAGGATGAAGAGTAACAGAAAAGAAATACTGTTCCTTTTCTTATTAAGTAAAATTTATTTTATCCAGATCATTGTAGAAGAAAATAGTTGCCTAAAATTGAACATGTTTTAAGTGTTTTCTTAGAAGTAAAAATTCGACTTTTTCTGTAAAGAACATAAAAATATGTAAAAAAGCTTTTAGATCTAAACAATCTAGATATGTTTATATTACAACATTTTCACATTTTCCAGACTTTCCTTGTTTGACACCCAGGAAGCAGTGTTGCCAACATTGGTCAAGCAAAACGCGCGCAAAAAAATTAAAAAGGGGTAAAAAAGCGTAATTTTCTAACTGAAAATGGGTAAAAAAGCACTAACGTTTTTTCAGTCAAATATTGTTTATTTTAATAAAAATTGCACATTATTTCGCTCATTTCCTACAAGACTCCAAAATTCGTTTTTTAGAACATTGGGCTGCAAAACAAAACATGCGTCATACTAAAGTCTTTCACCGGTGTGAGTTAGATTTTTAGTAACGTAAGAACTAAAACTAATGTTTGACGAATATTAGATAAATAAGATGAGAATTTTAAAAATAGTAAAATGTCATTAAACATTCAAACTGACAGGCATACTACCAACTGGCCAACCGATGTACCCACACCCAAATTGTAAAATTTTACAAAACTTATGAAATATATATTTTTTTTGCAAAATCTATATATATTATTTTTAAGTTTTTTGAGTTCTGGAAAAATTGTTAATTTCACTGATAGTGAATAACATAACTTATTTCAAAGTATTTTGAATATTTTGTTTTTTTGTTTTTGAAGAATATTTGCTTTTGTACATTTTGTACATAGATTTTGTTTTGTTGGTCAGTTATAGACCAATCGTCATAAAATTTGGCATAAAGAATTATAATAAAAATCTTTTTATTGCGAGTACAACGATGAAGTAATCATGGAGGCTTTATATATGAGGGATAGATTCAATTGTGTAAAAAAATTACGTTCTAACCCTATCGTGCTTTCAACAGACAGACGGACGGACAGATGAACAGACAAATGGACATGGTTAGATCGCCTTAGAATTTAATAAGGATCAAAATATATACGACCAATGTGTTACAAACGGAGTGACAAAATCAATATACCCCACTCATCTTGGGTATATGTTGGGTATAAAAAGCACTAAATGCACTGTCATAAAATTAGAAAGCACCACTTTAGTGCCTTTTTGAAGAAAGGCACCATGAGCAAAATTTTCCGCGTTTGGCACACCAAAAAGCACCGCAAATAGTGCTAAAAGCACTAAGTTGGCAACACTGCCAGGAAGTAGTATCTATTTTATTAACTATCTCACCATATTGTAATGCCAGATATTTTGTAAACATCCATGGCCATAAAGATGCGGAAGAAATCACTTCATTTAACTATTTTTTTTTTTGTTATTTAAAGTTCCTTTAAAAGAAGTGTCATTTTTGGCACCATTGTCAACAAATACTAGAAAAGACACTTCAAGAAATAAAAAAACAACAACAACTATACATACTACAATTGTTGTAAGAAAAACTTTTTTAATGAATTTCATCTTTGAATGGCGGCGCTTAAATCTTCAAATTCTTTCTTTATATGTTTCCCTATTTTATGTTGTTGTTTTTTTTGCGATAACTTCTTAAAACTTCTATCTATTTTGCTTAAGTTGATGTTTCCAATTGACCTGATGTTGCCTCATTGGCTTCAGCTTGAACACATTTTGATGACGCTTCTTTAGCGTTGTTGAAGCACTTCTTTTTATGTTCAGACTTTTGTCCATCTGTCTGTCTTTTAAATTTTATTATAAACAAAATTTTTTTCTTTTCCTCCCTGTAGTTTTTAAGTTGTATGATGATGGTATACTTCTTGAAAAATAATTCTACCAAAGATAAATTTAACTAGAACTTGAGTAAGTATGCGTGTATGTGTGTTTCTTCAAAAGTGTGCCACACAAAAGTGTGGCTGTGTGTGTGTGAGCAGTTGAGTAAAGTTTTGTAAGTTTTTGCTAATTACAAAGCTTCGAAGTCAAGTAATGTAGCCTTTGCCATCCGTAATAGTTTCTACCTAATTATTCTTCGTCTTCTCTTGACTAAATGTTACAAATTGTTTAGTTTCGAATGGAGTAATAGAGTTGCCAAGGCTATAAAGTTTTAAGAAAAATTTTAGAAAATTTTATATAAAAAAATGAAATTTTCCAAAATTTTTTATAAAATAAAAATTTTACAAAAATATAAAAAGGATTTTTTTTCTTAAATCTTGAAAATGGAAAATATTTGCGGGAAAACTCTAACAATTGTACGGTTGCATCATTACTTATATACAGCTTAATGTTGACGTTGATTCTTTCTTTATGTTTTTTTTTCTGCTAG
Organism: Lucilia cuprina; assembly: GCF_022045245.1. Classification (NCBI taxonomy): domain Eukaryota; kingdom Metazoa; phylum Arthropoda; class Insecta; order Diptera; family Calliphoridae; genus Lucilia; species Lucilia cuprina. The sequence continues at coordinate 54,523,505 of NC_060951.1, read as the reverse complement.
AAAACGTAAAAAATTATAAACTCGTATGTTGGCGACTATAGCGTATACAATACAGTAGCTAAATGTAGCCAACAAAACTAATGCTGTTGTTGATGTTTCTGTTGCTGCTGGACGACAACGAACAATAAAATATTTTGACAAAAGACTGAGGAAGTGGAAAATTCCTTAATTTTTAGTTTTAAGCCATTGTATTGCTGCTATTTTTTCTTTGTTCTGTAGAAGTTGTTTAAGTAGTAATAAAGAAAATAACGTACAATTAAAAACTATTAACACCAGGTGCTATAATAACAAATGACACGATTAAACATGTTTAAGACAAGAAAATTAATTTTCCTTAATGATGAATAGAAGACATTGTTGTTTTTAGATTTAAAAGAACATGAATGCCAGAGGAGTTAAAAATAGAAAATTAAAATTTCAAAGTTTTTGATAGAGAAATTTTCTATAACACTTGTTTTTATAGAAAATTTTTTAATAAAATTCATTCTTCATTTAGAAATTATCTTTAAAACTTGTTTTTATTGAAAATGTAGAATAAATTTTTAGAAAATTTTGGAATAAATCAATTATCATTTTATAAAAATTTTCCAAATAAAAACCCTTTTTTACACAGAGGGAAAAAGGAATGCTTGGTACCAAATTGACACCAAAGTGAGAAACAATACGTTGTTAATAGTAAGCTTACCATGTTTATATATATATGATAACGGATGTTATTGAAAAATTATAAACACTTTGGTGTCAACTTGTTACCAGGCATGTATTTTTCTGTTTCCCTCTGTGTATGCTAAGTTTTCACATGTTTTTTTTTTTCATAGAAAATTTTTTAAATTTTATATTTCATGGGAAATGTTCTACAATTTTCAGTTTATAGAACGATTCGAAAATTTTCTATAAAAATTATTTTTCAATATTTTTTTAAATCAGAAAATATTCTTTTTATTTAAAATTTTCAATAATTTTTTTCTTAGTAAATGTAAGTTAATTAGTTAGTTGGTTAGTTAGTTAGTTAGTTGGTTATTTAGTTAGTTAGTTAGTTAGTTAGTTAGTTAGTTAGTTAGTTAGTTAGTTAGTTAGTTAGTTAGTTAGTTAGTTAGATAGATAGATAGATATTTAGTTAGTTAGTTAGTTAGTTAGTTAGTTAGTTAGTTAGTTATTTATTTAGTTAGTTAGTAAGTTTTGATCAATTTTCTATTATTGAACAGTTTTTTGATTATTTATATATTTTTTAAAATTATTTTTGGTTTTTAATTTTTATTATTAAAGAAATGTTAATATTTTTCGATTTATACTAATTTTATTATATAGAGAATTTTTAAAAAATTCTTTAGATAGATAAAATTTTTAATATCTTTAAATTTTACAAAAAATATAAAAAAAAACAAATTTTATGGAAACTTTTCTTCAGGAAATGTTTAATACTTTAAAAATCTATTTTGAACTGAAACGCATTTAAAACCTTTAATATTATCCCTTAAACAATTTCATCTTTCTTGTTCCTTCAATTTTCCAAATCATTTAATAATTTTGATTACAATAACATAAAGAATATAAAACCAAACGGAAAAGTTTATTATTTTAAAATTTAATATTATCCTTGAAATCGAAAAAAAATCGTAAAAAACAGTAAAACAAATATTTTTCTTGTCTCTTGATTAATGTTTGTCTTTCAATATTGAAGTAATTTCACAGACTTTTTCAATACCCACATATTATATATATTTTGTTTTTCATCACAAACGTTTTGGTTTGGTTTAAGGATTTGGTTGTTTTTCTTTTTTCTTTAACAATGTATGTTCGATTGTTTTTATAACAATTTCTGTTGTTTTACAATATTTGTGTTTATTCTTAATTTGTCTGCAATGGCATAAAGTAGTGTGTTTGTTCCTTATGTTTTATGTGTCTGTCCTTTCGTCTGTCTGCATGTTATTTAAAAATCACACCCATGTTTTACAAACCATATGATGATGAGACCATTGTTTTTTTTCTGTTTTCTCAATAAGGATTGCTGTATTTGTTATTATTGCTGTTGTTTGATTCTTAACACAAATTGTCAGGACTCTGTACAAGTACCTCTATCTATTTATGTATATGTGGGTGCGTAGCAGTTTATGTCCTTCCTATAAGAATTTGTACATACTTATGAAGTGGTGTGAGGAATTTGAAAGTTGAGCTCTTTTGCAAACAATAATTTGTGATTTTCTCTATGTGTGTATGTGTGTGTTTATATTCGAATACGCCTTCCTTCATTACGCATTTTGTGATTTGTTATTTTAAGTGTTGTTCTACAGGATTTTTCACATACTAATGCTAAATATGTTTGTAGTTGCTGTGGAGTTTTATGATTTTTTATAGTTCTATCTTATATTCAAGGATGCCTTATGGTAAACAAATAGAAAAAAATCTATAGAGAATATTTTTCTACTATTACATACATTACTTACATACATATGTATGTGTTTATATATCTATGTATGTTTGCATATATAAATAGTTGTGCCTCCTTAGACTCCTTGGCAAAAGTCTATTTATTATTGTTTTTCCTTTTTTATGTTTACAAGTTGAATTACTAACATGTTGTCGATTGGTTTGGCCATGATTATTGTTATTTTAGGATTTACAAGATGTTGCAAACGATTTTTAAGCTGAATAACAGAATAGAAAAACAAATATGTTATCGAGAAAAAATACGCGTGGTAAAAAAAAACATTTTGTTTTTAGCATTTGAGGCATAAATCTCGGCAATAATGTAGAAAAAATCATCATTGGCTTTAGTTTTTGTTTGTCCATGTCGACACAAATAGATGTAGACAATATTTGTAGATTTCTTTTTCTTTTGTTTTATTTTTGGTTAAATATTTGTTTACACACATGATGGACGGACAGACTGGCATACCCTAAATTTTGTTTACTTGAAAATACTTTTCAGTAATGGTATTCACAAGATTTGCAAATGGGATACCTCATGATAATCATGAGGGCTGCATACGGGTATATGAAACATAATTATTAACTTAAAAGCCCTATTCGGCGGGTTCAGTTGTATGGGCACTAGGTGAAATAATGGACCGATGGTAACCATTTTCAATGCGCTTCGACTACAATACCATAGAAGATCATGTGCCAAATATCATTTCATTATCTCCAAACTTAGGACCTGTAGTTTGATTACAAGGCTTACAAGCATCATTCGGGGGTTTAGTTGTATTAGGGATTGGATCGATCTTAACCATTTTTAATAGGCTTCGTCCCTTGGACAAATAGATAATGTTCGAACAATTTTATGCTTTTAAATAATTTACGATAAATTTTCATAAATATTCTTTCTATAGAAAACTTTTGCAAACTTTTCTTCTTGTAGAAAATTTTTAAACAATTTTCTTTTTGTAGAAAATTTACAAACAATTTTCATATCGAACATTTTCCATAGTTTTCTTCTATAAGAATATCTTCGATCAGTTTTCTACTGTTAAAAAATTTACAATTTTCATTTTAAAGAATATTTTTGATAAATTTTCTTCTTATAGAAAACCTTTGAAATTTTTTTTTCGTTAACAAAAATATTACATCAATCATCGTTCAATTTTCATCTTTAAGAAAACTTTTGATCAATTTCCTTTTAAAAAAATTTAGGATTCATATTAATTTTTTAGAATATTTTATACATTTTCTCTTTATAGGAAACTATGGATCAATTTATATAAATTTTCTTATTTTAGAAAACTGTCAATCTTTTTTCTTATAGAATATATTAAAGTTTTCTTTTTATAGAAAACTTTACAAAAAATTTTTTCTTATAGAAAACTTTACAAAAATTTTTCTTCTTATAGAAAATTTTCGATCAATTTTCTTTTTATAAAGAATTTTTAAACAATATTCTTCTTTTAGAAAATATTAGAAAAATTTTCTTCTTTTAGAAAATCTTTGATAATTCTTTTAGAAAATCTTTGAAAATTTTAAAAAATTTTCGATTAATCTTTTTACAATCTATTTTCATTTTGTAGAATATTTTTGATAAATTTTCTTCTTATAGGAAACTATAGATCAATAGATATCAATTTTCTTCTTTTAGAAAACTCTTAATCAATTTTCTTTTTATATATTTAAGTTTTCTTTTTATAGAAAACTTTTGAACAATTTTCTTCTTATATAAAATTTTCGATCAATTTCTTCTTATAGAGAAATTTCGAACAATATTCTTCTTTCAGAAAGTTTTAGATTTTTTTTTAAATTCTTGATAAATTTTCATATTAGAGAAAATTTTCCATCAATATTTTTCTAATAGAAAATTTTTGATATATTTTTTTCGCATAAAAAATTTTCGATCAATTTTCCTTTTCCAAAAAATTGTTCGATAAATTTTTTCTTTCTAATTTTAATTTGTACAAAATCGTCGGTTAATTTTAACAAAATTTATTCAAATCCTAACTTGAACACCTCTATTAAATATTCTTCTCTTAAATATGCCAAATTACATCTAGATAAAAGTAATGATTTAGGTAAATGTTGATTTGCTTTATATTTGGGGAACAAAATCAAACTCAATTTTTTCCTTTACTCTTTAGATGATTTTGGGGTAAACTAAAACTAGCAAATTACATACTATACTCATGAATAAATACATATTTTTAAGTTTAATTTCATGTCATTTCTAGTTGATTAAACTTTAGATTGTTTGTCCTTTAAACATCATTGTTTTCTTTGGCATAAAGTTATTTTACTTATTTATTTAAGATTTTTCTTTCTCATTTTTCTGGTTTGGGGTCTTTAGAAAATTAACAGGGGGGTTAAATACTTTAGTTTACAATTTTTTTTTTCATCTAATGTTGATTACAAGACTAAAGTACATAGTCCCCTATATGTATGTCATTATGTTGTCTTGTCATAACCAACGTCTGTTTTTTGTCGGTTTTCAAAATTTTTCTGGAGTACGAGAAATGTTGGGACGCCATGTGGCGGCAATTACCAACGTGACTGAACAAATACAATATGTTGATTTTGTGTAACTTCCCCAAAATGTTTCTTTCATATTATACTCTAGTTGTCTGTTTGAATTGAATTCCTAAAAACCAACGCAATGTCAACAAAAAAATATAAAAACATTTTAACGCTTAACGCATTTTCTAAATTGTCTTCATCCCTTTATTTGTTTTTTTTTGTTCTATTTCACTTTTTGGCTAAATGAGAAATATGATTGTATCGGGTGTTATTAAGCCCCCCTTCCACTTTAACTTCTGCTCATCCTTTTCTTGTTGTTAGATTTCTAAACCCATTATCACTACAAATGCGTTGAAAAACAATGAAGCTAAAGAAAGGGAGTTGATTTCTAACAATGCTTCAATATTTAAGTAACCAAATGTTGTATATTATGTGGCAACTGTTTTCATTTTTTCGTTACTTTTTTTGGCTGAAAAAAAACAGACCAAATAATAATGCCGCTTATGTTACAGGGGTTACGCAGAGTTCATAAAAATAGCAAAAAAAGTGTGTGTACGTTCCTTAAAAGCTTAAGGAAATTCGTTTGCAAATTAATATTATATTGTTAAAGTGCTCTCAATTATTACCAGCAGTAGATAGCAAGAAAAGGTTTGAAATATAAAGGCGTCTCATTTTAATTTAAAAAAGGGGAAACATACGATATGTTTATATTCTCAAAAAAAAAAATTGGATATTTTTTATAGAATATTTTCGATCAATTTTTCTTGTTAATAGCAAATATTCTGTAAAATTTCTTTATAAAGAAAACTTAAAATAAATATTATTTTTATTGAAAATTCACTATAAATATTACTTTTATGCAAAATCTACGATAAAATATCCTTTTATAGAAAATTCACGAAAATATTCAAAAGAAAAATTACAATGAATTTACCTTCTATATAAAAATTTACGAAAAGTTTTCTTTTAGAGAAAATTTACAATAAATTTTCTTTTAATAAAAAATTTATGACAAGTTTACATATTGTAGAAATTTTCTTTTTATAGAAAATTTTCGATAAATGTTATTTTTATAGAAAATTTTCGATAAAAGTGCGTTTTATAGAAAATTTTCGATAAAAGTGCGTTTTATAGAAAATTTTCGATAAAAGTGCGTTTTATAGAAAATTTTCGATAAAAGTGCGTTTTATAGAAAATTTTCGATAAAAGTGCGTTTTATAGAAAATTTTCGATAAAAGTGCGTTTTATAGAAAATTTTCGATAAAAGTGCGTTTTATAGAAAATTTTCGATAAAAGCGCGTTTTATAGAAAATTTTCGATACACTTTGTTTTATAGAAAATTTTCGATAAAAGTGTGTTTTAAGAAAATTTTCGATACACTTTGTTTTATAGAAAATTTTCGATAAAAGTGTGTTTTATAGAAAATTTTCGATAAAAGTGTGTTTTATAGAAAATTTTCGATAAAAGTGTGTTTTATAGAAAATTTTCGATAGAAGTGTGTTTTATAGAAAATTTTCGATAGAAGTGTGTTTTATAGAAAATTTTCGATAGAAGTGTGTTTTATAGAAAATTTTCGATAGAAGTGTGTTTTATAGAAATTTTTCGATAAAAGTGCATTTTAAAGAAAATTTTCGATAAAAGTGCATTTTATAGAAAATTTTCGATAAAAGTCCTTTTTATAGAAAATTTTTGATAAAAGTGTGTTTTATAGAAAATTTTCGATAAAAGTGCGTTTTTAAATAATATTTTCGTGCTTTTTAAATAATATTTTCGATGAATAGATAGAAAATTTTCGATAAAAGTGTTTTTTATAGAAAATTTTCGATAAAAGCGTTTTTTTGTTTTTGTTTTTTATCGAAAATTTTCTATACATTTTTCTTTTAGAATATTTTCGATAATATTTTATATATAATATTTAATAGAAATTATTCGATAAAATCTTCATTTAAAAATAAATTATCGATAATTTTTTTATAAAAAATTTTCATTAAATTTTCTTTTTATAGAAATTTTTGACTTCTTTTATAAAAATAAATTTTCGATAAATTTTCTTTTTATACAAAATTTTTGATATATTTTCTTTTTATAGAAAATTTTTGATAAATTTTCTTTTAATAGAAAATTTTCGATAAATTTTCTTTAAATAGAAAATTTTCAACGAATTTTCTTTTAATAGAAAATTTTCAACGAATTTGTTCTTTTTTTAGATAAATTTCGATAAAATTTTAATTCAAAAAAAGTTTATAAAAGAATTATTAGGAAAGTTTGATCTGTTTTTTTTATTCTTAATGCTATGATTACATTACTCCCCTTAGAACTTTACTTTCTTCCCCAACGATGTATCAAACTCATACTTAAGCTTTTTAACATTCAATAACCTTAATTGAGCTGTTCCCCCCTTCTAAAAAGAGAACGAAATTTTTACCAAATTACATATGCACAAGTGCAAAAGTTCAATATTTCAATTTTCAAAATTGATCATTAATTTTTTGCCCTCTTGAGCTTCAAAAATTGTTTCCCTTTAGAAAGACAACAATACAATTCAAATTTAACTGCAATTCATCATAATTTTTAACAATTAAGTTCAGCATATTTTGTATAATTTTTTTCTCTGGTTACTACTCTGTTTATTCTCTTAACACGCGTATAACGGTCGACCGGATGTGTCCTGTTGTTGAGCGTTGACGTAAACCCCAATATACATACATATTTATATAAAAGTGTGATTATGACTAATGTGACCGCTTAAAAATCAAGTGGGTTGGTTATGAATAACATTTTACAAAAGTCACATCTTTTTAAATTCACAATTTTAAACATTTATAAGGGTCTGTTGTTGTTGGTTGTAGATTAAATGAAATTATTTCAAATGAAATTGTGCGTTTGGTGTTGTTTTGCGTTAATGGAAATAATGTTTAATTTTATTTAATTTTAGTGGTTTTCCTTTTTCATTATTTTTCAGTTTATTTTCAGTGTTCAGTTTAAATGAGGCATGTATTGTTTTAAATGGTGGTGACATTAACAAGGCAGTCACATTAATTCAACTAAGAAATGGCTGGTGGAGAAGACCTTTAACTAAGTTTTTAATTTAAGTTTTTCTCTTTATACAAAAGAAATCTTCAAGTATTAGATATTGTTTGTGTTATCCTTTATATCCCTACAAGACATTTAACATTTATTTGTTTATGACTTGAAAGTCATAAAAGCGTATTATTGTATTTTATGACATTTTGCAAATCACTTTCTTTTATTTGCTGTTATTCGGAGTTCTTCAAAATATCTATAAAGAACGATGAGTACTTTTATGAATAAAATATTTTAGTCCTGCTGAATAGTTGAGTAAACATTATTATCATTATTTGGTTCAATTATCATTTATTTGTGGGATGGATAGTAGGTTTGGTGGTTAAGTTACTCATAAATTGAATATAAGGTTTTCAGTTTTAGTCGTGAAAGTTTTATTCTTTAATTTGTCTTGTTTTTTTTTTGTCTTAAAATTTGTAGTGTATTATAATACTCTTCTTTCTTAAGTACTTATATGAATTTTATTTGTAAAAGCACTTAAATAAATTACTTTTATTACAAGGCACTCTGATTAATTGAATTATCAAAATGAGATTATTTTAATCAGATTTTCTAAGCTTAATAAAGTGGTTTAGTTTAGATAAATATTTGTCATTGTAATGCACGAATTTGTTTCAAATTTGTTCCAGTGGGAAGAGGTTTGAGTGTTTGTTTAAAATTTAGGGAAATAATTATATTTGCAATTATTGCTTAAATACTTCAATCATATTATTAGGTACAATAAGGACGTTCAGTTTTAAAGAAATCAAAAATGTAGTAATTATTTTAAATATATGATAATTTTTCAAAAATGTATTTCTTTTTATATGTAATGAATTTAATTGTTCTTTTTTTCTTTTTAGGTGAGGTGAGTCAACTCGGATATAATAAGTATGTATAATTATAATTTTAAAATTTTGATCACGATTCAAGAACTAAACAAAAATGCCAGTTGTAAAACGAAAAAGTTCCAGAAGGTTTTCATTCAATTATCAGTCGTAGAAGTAGAAAAAGAAGTTCAAAAATCATTTCCTACAGTTTTGCATTAACTTTTATGTTTCTAAGCTAAATACTAAAGAATATTCAAAAAGTACATTTTAAGAACGAAATATTTTCAAAAAGTCCTCTTTTAAAGGTTCTCACCAGATTGCACACGGCAAAAACTTACATTAAAAAATAATGAGTTAAAAATTAAAAAAATCTACTACTTATTCATTAGAATTTTAATAAGTTCGCTTACAAATAACGACTTTTATAAGTACTTACAAATATTGAGTTAAAAAGAAGTGTAAAGAAGTTGCTAGTGTGAAGTGTAAAGAAGTTGCTATTGCTCAATTTAATAAAATGTACAAATAAAGCGATAATACCTAAGGCTGTTATAAGAGTACTTATAAGTAGTGCAGACGGAATGAAATAGTCATTGAAAACTATGTGGTTATGTAAGTACAAACTATTAAACAGTTTTTACTGGGTTGCTTAAAAATTTGGCTTATCTACATTTTGCTAGTGTTAAAAAGGTCTTCTTGAAATGAGTCATTTATTATGTAAATATACAAAAACAAACAAAACCAACAAGATTTTTTTTGATGAAATTTTTAGAGGTTGTCTAGGATTTTTGCTCATATATCCGTCATATATGGTCCGATTTTATTGATTTTAAATAAAAACTATTGATCGCAAATAAAAACTGATTTCTATAAACACACACAGACGGACAAATCTATAGACGGACAGACAGATAGACGGACATTGCTTAATCGAAAATTATATTGTAGAAACTTTTTTATACCCTTCATGAGAAGGGTATATAAAAGATGAGAGAGACGGACAGACAGAGGGACGGGCGTACCAACTTCGCTAAATGTTTTATAAATTGTTTATTATGTTAAACATTTTTCTGAAATATTTTCTACAATCGTTAATGAATCTAATTATGGTCGACTAGTTAAAACTGTGATAATTAAACAAACCAAAAACATTCGAAAAGATATTTTTACATTTTCTTCCAAAATAGTAAAATTTGCTCTTTCTAGTTGAATTTTTATAGAAAGATTTTTTGTAAAAATAGATAAAAAATGTTTAGACCATTTTTTGAAATGGCCTCTCTTTAGAAAAAAAAATAATTGCATAGAGAAAATATTGACTAGCTTCTTTTAAATGTTATTTTGTAAAAAAATACATTAATATTTTTTATTGATTTTCTCTACAAAATTTCCACTGTCAAAGTTAATTTAAATTTATTTTTTTTGCAAAACTATTTACACTATAGTAACGTAACAACAGTTGTTCAAATATGTTTGGAAATAATCTAAAAACAACTTTTAAAAAATTAACTTCCTCCATAACTTTGTGAATATTAATTAAATTAGTCGAAAACAATACTTCGAACACATTAGTCTCTTTAACACAAAATTAAAAAAAAAAATGTCTAAAGATTTTTTAAAAGTTAAGTATGATGAACAAAACAAAATATGGAAATCTGAAAATTATCCTTATAAGAAACAAACAAATCGTACAGTAGGTGAAGCTTTTCTACAATCAATGAGATCTTTAGAACGTGACAAAATTCTAGAATATCATTATGATGTGGAAAAAGAGAAATCGGTTAAAGATCTTTATCAGGAGTCCATAATAGTGTCTAAAAATTTACAACGCTTGGGTATGCAAAAAGGAGATGTTGTAATGTTATTTTCGGGTTACAACTATTGGACTTCTTCCATAACATTTGGCACTTTATTAATGGGAGGAGCGGTGAACTATTTTGAAGTAAAGTTGGAAAATGGTGGGTTGTAAAAATTTTCTTTTTTTAATTTCCAGAAATAATTTATTAAAATTCTTTTCTTAATTCTACAGAAAATATCGACAAAATGTTTGATGTAATACAACCCTTTATGATTCTCTATGAATATGTGTTTCTTGAGAAAATTTTAAAATCCTTAAAACGTCAAAAGCCCAAATCATTGAAATATCTATTAGCTATTGATAAATCTAATACCCCCAATATATCAAGTGAACTTTTGAAGTCTTGTGGCTCTATAGATTTCGATCAATTTCAATCGCTTGAAATAGCAAATCCTCAGGAGGAAGTGGCATTTTTAGTTTTGACTTCCGGCTCAACTGGTTTACCTAAAGTTACACAACTTTCCCACTGCTTACTGCTAAATGGAGTCTATGTATGGTGGGCTAATGATAACAATTATGCACCTATTGACAGCAATTCTTTGTTATTTTCCTTAAGTCCCTTACGTTGGATAAGTCAAGTGGTTTTGCTCTTACAATCTGCTCTTCTGGGCATAAGACGTATTTGTGCCAATAAAGCCGCCACTGGGGCCTATGGTTTGGAGATTTTACGTACAACTAAACCAACACATATATTTTCAGTACCCTCCTTCTTTTATGAGTTATTGCTGCAACTTAAAGAAGACGATACGGAAAGTTTAGATTCTCTAAAATACATACAATTGGGTGGAGAAACTCCTTCTAGGGTTATAATAAATTTAGCAAAAAGTCGAGCTATAAATAGTAAATTATTTTATAGCTATGGCATGTCAGAGGTATCCTGTTCCATTACCAACGATGAGCTTATAAGTGGTGGCAAATTGCAGCCCGGTTTTGAAATGCAAATTTTAGATGAGCAACTAAAACCTTTAAGTCATAATCAAAATGGCAGATTAGCTATAAAAACACCTTATCCGTTTGTGGGCTATAAAGGAGAAAATAATAGTCAATATTTTCTTGAAAATGGTTTCTTTTTAAATGGCGATTATGGTTATTTTGATGACGATAATACGCTGCACTTTTTGGCTCGTTTAAAGGATTTAATTAAATATCAAAATGTTTTAGTAAGTTTTTTATGTTAAAAATATAACATATATTAAATAATAATTTTCTTTTTTTACTTAGTTGATACCAAATTTAGTTGAAAATTTGGTTTTAAATCTAACCGAAATTTCCAGTGTCTGTTTGGTGGGCTATCGTCGTTCGGAGGAGGATTCTAATGAAGTGGCTGCTTTGTTTGTTATTTTAAAAGAGGGTGTTTCTTCTAGTGTTGAGGAGGTTTCCTTAAAAATACGGGATATTTTGTTGAACAACTTATCGGAAGATCAAGTTCTATTGATACATGATATTTATGTTAGAGAAAGCTTTCCTTTGACATCCTGTGGCAAAATTGATCGTTTTGCTTTGAGGAAGTTGGCTTTAAAAGCATCGCAATGAAATTAAATGGAATGGAATTTGTTTAAAGTTCGATTGTAAAACTGTTGAATTAATATTGATTAGAATAAATAAAAGGTATTTTTAAAACAGACTACAGGTACGGCATACGAAAAGTGTACGTGCTTTTGAAGATACTAGATGTGGCATTGGTCTGTATAATAGTTTTTTTAAAAGTCCTATTTCAGTACTTCCTTGAGTACGTCTTCTTTAAAGATCAAAATTTTGACAATGTCATATTTTTAATAATGCTACGGTATCGCCGACAAATTCCATGATAATAACTTTTCTGAATTACATCTTGTCGGATTATGTTAAAGCTAGACTCTATAAATTAGGCGCGGATGAAAGGAAAGGAAAAAACTCAAAATCGATGTTGCATTTATAGAATAAATCCGCCATAGTTGTTTATTAATTATTACCAAACTCTAGTCTTTCCTTGAATTATTTCGCTTTAAAAATATCTCCTTTTTATTTTAGAATTTCTAGTGGGCGTGGCACCTTCTATATGAGAAGTATTCACAAAATCACATAATTAGAAAACTTTTAAAGATTATCTTCAAATTTCATACGAGTATTTTTACAATTTGTGCAAATATATCACACTTTATATGCGAAAAATCGGTATTTAAGTGGGCGTGGTACTTTCCGGTGTAGACCCACAAATTAAAAACAAAAATCATAAAAATATTCCTAATGCCTCGGACTTACATAACAACTTATTTTTCAGTGACTTCATCAAGCGCCTATATTACTTAAGTACTTATAAGCAAGTGGGATAAGTAGGGTAGAAGGGGGATCATTCGCCATAGGGGCACATCTGTCAATGCGAATAACTTGAAAACTGAGTAATCGATTTTATCGCATTATCAAATTTTGTTTTCGTTTATCGATTATTTATCATCCCTGAAAACTTGAAACATTAACTTTACATATGATGGGAGGCAGACATGATTAATTGTTTTTCAAAGGGCTGTGAAAATATTTCACTGTGTGAACTTTTTGTGTTAACTTTTTTTAGGTTTTGGGATAGAAAATATATATTGGTCAGTATTAGAACATCAATAATAGTGGACAATAAGGCATAATAATATTTTCGATAATATAATTTAAAGCCCGAAAAAATTGAAACTAAACCCCAGAACTGCCCGTGGGGCACATGCGCCAAATATATCTACCCCATCCCCTTGGCGCATTTACCCCATGAATGGGGCGGCATCGCCGTTTTTGGTCAGTGCGGAAAAGTTAAAAAAATATGTTTATGAGGATGACTTAGGAAAGATTGAAAGGAATAAAACTAAAGCCAATATATCAAAGAATCCGAACCAAGAAAAATATTAAGAATATGTATTGTGGTTTTAATTTGTGGCCACCTCAAAAAAAGTGGCGTATGATCCCCCTTCTACCCTACTTACCTCCAATGACATCGTAAGTAGTGAACAATAGTTTGTGAAGCTTCTTAACTGGAAAGGTGTAGATTCATAAACTAAAATCAAAAATCAACAAAATAATGCCTTCGACTCACACAACAACTAATTTTTCAATGACTACTGCATGGCGTCTGTATAGCTTTTAAGAGTACGTAAGAAAGACATCGTAAGTAGTGAACAGTAGTTTTAATAGCTCGTTAACACATTTCAATGACTATAACAAGCGTCTGTATTACTTTTAAGAACTTATAAGCAAGTGTAATAAGTGCTTACCTCCAATGAAATTGTAAGTAGTGAACAATTGTTTTAACTCATTATATATCAAAATATGAAAGGCAATATATTGGGAAGCTGTAGACCTTCGAACTAAAAACAAAAATCAACATAATAATGCCTTCGACTCACACAACAACTATTTTTTCAATGACTATTTCATGGCGTCTGTATAGCTTTAAGGAACTTTAAGTTGGTAAGTACTTACCTCCAATGACATCGTAAGTACTGAACAGTAGTTTTGAATAGCTTATTAACTCATTACTTATTAATGTAAGCATTTGCTATGAACGTCAGGTGACATTTAATAAGGTCTAAGTGGCAGTATTTAAAGGGTAGAAATGGTTTTTAAGAAAAAAATATTTATTTAATAAAAATTTCAAAAAATTGAATAAACTTTAAATATGTGAAGTTTGTAAAGCTGGCGATAAATAATGCTAAATGATATTTTACTAATAAAAATAATAATAGCCCAATTGGGACCAATAATAATCAAATACTGTATTACTTTTTGTTTAAAAGTCGAACAACATCAAAACCTCCTCTTAACATTTCATTAAACTTGCACATGTGAATGAATAAATATTTTCCAACTAGAAATTCCTCTACGTTAAGGTACATATGTTTAAACATTTCCCTCTTAATACCCAATAAACCGCTAATTACTCCATATCTAATGATTTTGCCAATTGAATTAAAGCTGGTTTATCCACTTTTCCACATGACGTCAGTGGAAGTTTTTCAATAATGTTAACGAGGCGTATTATACACGATTCATTGCATTTCAAATGTTTTTCTAGTAATTTTTTAACTTCAACTTTTAGCACTTCATTTTCTATTTCCTGGTTTTGTCCCGCCGCCATTTCCTCCATCATCAATGTAGTCGATTTTAGCTTTTCATTTTCATTTGCTTGCGTATTTTGCAATTGTTTAACAATATACAAAGCTCCTTTATCCTCAACATCCGTATTGGAAGTACGATAACCCACTAATGTTGAGGCAAAAATACTAGAGAGAGTACAAACTAATTTCTCTACTTCACTGGGTATTAACTAGGAATTAGTTGAAAGGAAAAGAAATAATAAAAAGTAAAATTAAATAGAAAATGAAATCAGTGTGTAAATAGATTTTAAACTTACTATAACCTCTTTGGTTCGAACCAAATCCTTATATCTAGCTAAGACATGTAAAGCTTTTTCATCATCCATATAACCATAATCTCCAGTATTAAGGAAACCATCACTGTAGTAAATTTTGCTATTATCGATTTTATGATAACCTAAGAAGGGCATAGGAAAACGAAAACACAGTTGTCCTTTTTCATTAGGTCCCACAGGTTTTAAGTTATCATCCAATAATTTAATTTCTACACCCGGCACTATATAGCCCCCGTTGATATGTTGATCACAACATGCCAATCCGGCCAATTCTGTCATACCATAACAACGCATTATGGTGGCCTGAGGGGCAAGTTTTCTAGCCATATCTATTACAGTTTGACCAGGATCTTCTCCACCCAAATAGATAAATTTTACCGAACTCAAAGCATCTAGGTCAAATGGTTCAATAGAGAGTATAATCTCTTTAAATACTGAGGGAGGGCTGAAGAAGTGTGTCACTTTACCCTTTCTTACAACTTCTCGGCCATATTCTCCTGCCGAGAAACCACTGGCATAAACTCTCTTTATGCCTAACAGTAGGGATTGTAGCATCAAGTCCACTTGACTTATCCAACGTATAGGACTTAAAGAAAATATTATTGAATCCGGTTTTAATAAAGATTTTCCATTAGGTTGAGTCCAAAAAGAAATTACACCATGTAACATTTGAGCATGACTGAGAGCTACTGCTTTAGGCAAACCTGTTGAGCCTGAGGTGAATAATAAAACGGCGGTTTGCATTAAAGGATCTCCCAAATTTGGCAGGCGAAAGTTGTTTTGGGTAAAGGAGGAAATGTTTTTGAATAAAACATTATCTACATTCACACCAGATTTGCCATCAATAGAAATTTGGTACTTCAAACAAGGCAGCTTAATATCTTTCATTACATCCAAAATGGCAGATTTAAATTTTTCTTCATATAGTAAAACACAAGGATTTAATAAATTCAAAGTGTACTTAGCAGCATCTAATAGAGAGCAATATTATTAATATAATTAATCTAAACTGTTAGTATAATATCTTACCTCTTGAAAAAGTGGTCTCAAAAAAATTAACCACTGCCCCCAGCATTAAAGCACCCATGGCTAAACTGCTTACTTTACTATTAACCATAGAATAGAATACCACTACATCACCTTTCTTAACACCCAATCTTTGTAGATTGATGGCCACTGTTATAGAATCTCGATAAATTTCATCCATTGTCTTAGTGATACCGGTATCATAATGCCATTCTAATATCTTATCACCTCGTACTTTTTTAACATTTTCTAAGAAAACCTCTCCAATAAAATGTTTAATATATTCTCCATGAGGATAATCTAAAGATTTCCAAATTTTTGTTTCCGGATTAAAATCGATTTTCATTTTAATAGTATTCGGTTTATGCGATATTGTACTTGAACTTGAAATGTTTTAAGTAAAATACAAACATTTTTCAAATTCCCTTGATTATTATAGGTTTTATTGAACAAATATTCTTATAAAAATTGTAGTTAATATTTTGTTGTAATTTTGTAATTGTTAATAATTTTGTTAACATGCAACACGCATTACAAAATATTCACATTGTTGAATGCATTTTTTAAAAGTTGACAATAAAATTAAGAAAAAATTTTTACTATTTAACTACATAATAATGAATTACTGCAATAGTGATATAACTAAAAAATAAAATTTTTCTATTTCATTTTATAACTTTCTTTAAATTTGCTATTATTTTCGGTCTGAGTAACACGGATGTTTGCAGGTTTAGTTCCCATTAAAGACTCTGTTCTGTGGTACAACTGAACAAATAAAAATGTTAAAAATTCTGAATTTAATTAAAATTTTAATAATAATTATTTTTAATTCCTTTTCTTGAGTTAAGTTTTTATTGCAATAAATGTGTGCAAGGGACTTAGTACAATAAGTTGCATGCATGCAACATTTTTTCCCATATCTAATTACTTTTTATTTTATTGAACTATTATTATTGAGAATATTTTATTTGTTGTTACAAATAATTTAAAGTAAATTTGTTTAACAGTTGACTGACTTAAGTGGTTGTAATTTATTTGTATTACAATTTATAGTTTTAAGGTCAATTACTGCTAAATACCATATCTTTTAAATAAAAAATTAAAAAGTTTCAAATTTACATAAAGTTTTTATATTTAACTAAATATTGTTTGCATATATACATACATGATAGGTCTTCGCAATGTCTATCATTTGATATATAATATCATATCCAGCGAAAACTTGTTAATGACTTGTTAACATACTTTTAAATGACTACTACATATAGTTATGATTACATAGAAGTACTTCAATAATATCTTGTGAATAATGTTTTATATAAATATTTTTAAATTCATTAAACCCGCTTCTACAAGAAGATATAGATATAAAACCGGTATAAGTTTTAGACACATTTACATTGACTGATTCTTTTAATTACTTGTCTCCCATGACACCACCCTTATCTGGTAATGAAAGTTTTTGCTGGGTACAAACAGACATTGATTAATCGACTTTAACTTGATATTTTAGGAAAATTTTCCATAAATAATAAACTTGTGAAAATGTTATATAAAAGAACTTTAGAATTTTCCAATCGGCTTAGAATCACTTCATGAGTCGATTTTGCAATTTGTATGTCTCTCTATTCGAATGTGTGTCCATCTAAATCTTGTGCGCTTTTACAGGTTATAATTTTTAAGATAATTTGATAAAATTCGGACTAAGCCTATTGTGGTTCAAATTGGTTTATTTTTTAATAAAGCCCCAAAAAACCGTATCCCCATAAAACTGTAAATATGTTAAATGTTCTTGTATCACTTCAAAAATCGGCACAACTTAGTTCTATATAAGTCTTAATGGTACTGATAATTTTCGTAATTCAAAATTCACTTATCAATATAAATGTCATGAAGATATTCGGCATAATCAAGTAATGAAAACATAGATACCTCTAATTAAATTTATAAGGATAGGAACAAATGCATTTATCACCTGTCCCTATATAACCCCTCATTAAAAAATTCCCTGTTTTGTCAACAAATTGTAATGAAAAAATATTTCTAAATTAAAGTAAAAATAAAATTAAATACTTTATTATTAAAGAAATAATTATCACTCTTAACATAACCTCTGGTGTAGGTTATCATATGGTCGGCTATGTCCAGCTATTATTTCTTACTTGTTTTATGTCGAATTATTCTCACGCCATTGATTGCATGACAATATATAAAATATTCCTATTAAGCTATATTTTAGTTTAGTTTTCCTTTAAATTTAATAACCAGCTGAGTTTACATTTTGATGCAATTTTAGAAATATGTTATAATTATTTGTTTTTGCCTATTATTGTCGATGATTTGTGTAGCAGATTTAAGCAGCTTAACGCATTTAACAAATTTTAACATAAATAGCAAAACATTTTATATGAACTATAGTCATTATTAAACATATCAATAATATGAAATACAATACAATATTTTTACAACCAATATCGTAAAATTTTATTACTTTGGTTTTAATGTTTCAAACATAAAATATTTACACACAAGAGAAAGAGAATACACTGAAAAAATACATATTTAACAGGGATAGATAGATAGATAGATAGATAGATAGATAGATAGATAGATAAATAGATAGATAGATAGATAGATAGATAGATAGATAGATAGATAGATAGATAGATAGATAGAAAGATAGATAGATAGATAGATAGATAGATAGATAGATAGATAGATAGATAGATAGATAGATAGATAGATAGATAGATAGATAGATAGATAGATAGATAGATAGATAGATAGATAGAAAGATAGATAGATAGATAGATAGATAGATAGATAGATAGATAGATAGATAGATAGATAGATAGATAGAAAGATAGATAGATAGATAGATAGATAGATAGATAGATAGATAGATAGATAGATAGATAGATAGATAGATAGATAGATAGATAGATAGATAGATAGATAGATAGATAGATAGATATAGATAGATAGATATATATATCGTACCACCAATATCGTAAAACCAATATCGTAAAATTTTATTAGTTTGGTTTTAATGTTTCAAACATAAAATATTTACACACAAGAGAAAGAGAATACACTGAAAAAATACATATTTAACAGGGATAGATAGAAAGATAGATAGATAGATAGATAGATAGATAGATAGATAGATAGATAGATGGATAGATAGATAGATGGATAGATAGATAGATAGATAGATAGATAG
>NC_060951.1:54488286-54504083 GCF_022045245.1 Lucilia cuprina | reverse complement strand
ATAGATAGATAGATAGATAGATAGATAGATAGATAGATAGATAGATAGATAGATAGATAGATAGATAGATAGATAGATAGATAGATAGATAGATAGATAGATCTATTATTTTGATAAAAAATTTTCAGAAAAATTATATTTCTCAGTGTAATTTACCAATTTACTGCTGTAAGTAAGTTAATAAAAAGTTTCTTGATTTTTTTTTTGTTTTTTTTCTATGGTTTTGCAAAACATTTGCGAAAAACTTTTAATAGCAGGAAAACAACAAAAAACTTTGATTGCATGTTCTATTGGTATTGTAAATATGTAAGAAAACTAAAGTCATATAATTTGTGGGCTAAAATACGACAACAACATTTCAATGTCCACTAATTGCATCACATAGGGTAATGAATGATATATGATGGCCAACCATTAACTTGAACTTTTACAAGTATGTTTTTTTATCGGGGACTATTTCATAGATGGAAGAAAACACAATCAATAAAAGTTTAGGCTAAACAAGTAAACACTAGCTCATTAAAAGAAAGGATATACTTTTGAATTATTTATCTATTTGTTTCGTTTTTAGTGGTTTTTAATAAAATAAGTTTTTTTTTTATAAAAAGAGCCTAATTGTAAGTATTAATAGCTTGTGTATAAACGAATCTCTTTTTGCTATCATAACTATTAAGGTCATCGAAAAACAATAGAAATACTTGCAACTTTGTTTTAAAGTCATTTTCAAAGTAACGTCAACTACATTCTAATGCCTTTGATATTAAAAAATATTTAAACTATGTAGAAAATATTTCTTTTGTATTTATTCAAACACTTTTATACATACACATATAATCTAATTTAATTTTCTTTTCATTGAATTTAGTTTTTGTTTTAGGATTTTCTTTTATTCATTTTTAATAAAAAAAATTCTTTATACTCGTAGTTTATAAATTAAAATGTAATAAACAGACGTGTCTGTTTATGCACCACAAAATTCGCTTGTCTTTTGATCACGTATGAATGAAAAATAAAACTAATGCATGGAGGAAATACCCGGTAGTTGTGATGGGAGGGTTATTCCCTTAGATAAAACAAAACGAAATTGCTTTATTTCGGAATTGTCTATGGACTCGACTATAACTTAGTCTAATTTATGCATAGTCTATTGACTAGTTTATGAAGTAGTCTATGAAGTAATCAAATGACTGGTCTATTGACTAGATTGTGGTTAAGCTATTGATCAGTCTTTGGATTAGTCTATGAACTGGTCTATTGAAAAGTCTATGGACTAGTCTATCGAATGGACTAGTTTATTGACTAGCCTATTTACTAGTCGATGGACAAGTCTTTGGATTAGTCTGTTGAATATTCGTTAAACTAGTCTATTGTATAGTCCATTATCTTGTCTATTAAATAGTCAATGGAATAGTCTAAGTGTAGTCTGTTGAATAGTCTACGAATAATACTATTAACTAGATTATTGAGTGGTCTTTAGATTGTATATGTAATTGTATTAAGTTTAGTAGACTATAGAGACCTATAGAATAGACTGTTGACTAGACTATGGACAAGTCTACTGAATATGTTATGGACTAGTATGTTAAGTAGTCTATAGAGTAGTCTATTGAGCAGTTTGTGGACTATTTTATGCAATAGTCTTTGAATTTAGTCTGCTGTGCAGTCTATAGAATAGTCTGTTGTACATTCTATAGACTAGTCTTTTGTTTATTTTATAGACTAGTCTGTTGTATAACCTTTGGACTAGCGTATGGAATAGTTCATTATGTAGTCAATTGACTAATCTATGAACTACTCTATGTTCTTAACTATGAATTATACTAAAATAAAATCAATGGACTAGGAAGTACATCGTTGATGCATACATACATACATCGTTGGTGTCTAAAAAGGATATGAATTCAAAACGATTGGGTATTTAACATTTACACATACACACATTCATATACATACATATGTAGCTGTAGCAAATTTACTCGATATTGCAACACATGTTGCTGACATATAAAGCGTGTAGCTACTTTTTTCCGTTCCTTTATTTATTTGGTTTTTTTCTTTTTTCACTTTGCTAAAGATTTTTGTTGCAAAAACATATTGGCGCCTTATGTGCAGCAAGAAGCAGCTAATAAAGTTTGCAGCCAAAAAATAACATGATACAAGTATTTATTGTTCAATCGTTTCACAATTTTTCTTCTCAATATTTCATCAATACATCAATAAGATACATAAATACATATATCAATACATATGTATGTATCTAATGTTCTACTATTCAAGTATATTGAATGTGAAGTAGTTTTATATATATTTTTTTTTTGTTTCTGGATCTTTCATTCTTAAGCAATTTGCAAAATATGTGCATGTCATAAATCAGATAAATGATGATTACACGTCCCGATACACAATGCAAAACCTGACAATGATGATGATGAGAACATTTTTGGGGAGGAGTACTATAAGGCTGACGACGATGAAAATGATGTGGTTGTTGAAGATGGTGGTGATGATGATGCTTTTATATGAAAATTTTATAAGATTATTTAATCTTAAATACATTTTGTAGAATGATTAAAACAAATAATTATTCTCATATTGTTTTTTTTTTGTTGTGGAGAGTGATTATTAGCAGATGTTTTTCCTATAAAATTAATGTGTTTGTTTATTGTGTTTTAGAATGAAGTTTTTAAAGAACATTAAAATTATTTTAATGAACGGAAATTTAAATTGTTATGACATTTTGGAAATAAGTTTTAAAAAATTGAAATGTTATAAATGTATTGGATTGAATGTTCAATTCTAAGGAGGTAGAATCAAGTTGATTAAAATACATATGTACATGTATATGTATGTATGTGTATTGAACAGTGACTTTTGTTCCCGACTGTGGATCTTTAATATTTTTTTTTTTAATTAATTTCAAAATTACGCAATTCAATTGACTTTGTAATAGTGTTTATTTAGCAAACTGCAAAAAACAACTACATACATACATTAAATAATTACATTGTAATTTATGCTTCTTGTTGTATCTTTGTTACTTGTTTATTTATTTGTTTAAATTCTACTCTATTTGTTTTTCTTAAACATGTCATGTATGTATATCTCAAGAAAAACTGTTAATATTTGTTTATACAAGTTGACATTTGGAAAATGTAAAAATTTGAATAATCATCAATATGCATGGAGTATTTTAAAATAAAAAAATAATATGCATGAACAGTTTTAAATAAAAAGTGTTATTACATACATTTAAAGATTGCCAGCAAAAATCCTGTAATTTCCTGTAATTTTCAATGACAACTACTTACCATCTGCATTACTTAGAAGTATTTTAGTAATGATTTTCTCTTAATCTGATATAGAAGTAATTTATTTTCAGTTTTGCCAATTTGTACATTTGTATTTGTACATTTTATTTCATTGCAAGTTAAGAAATATGTTTTACGAAAAAGAAAAGAAAATTGAATTTAAAAACCTTTATTTGACGCGTAATAAAGCAGATGTGTATTGAGTATTAAATTTGACTAATAAACCGAAGTCCCCGACTCGTATTCTCGCTAGCTCTTTTTATTATTAACAACAAAACGACTTACTCTACTACTTCTTTGTAAGCGATATAGGAAGTACTTCTTTAACTCTTTATATACAAGCCAGTATGGAACTATTTGCCTCCAATATTATCAACTAGCTAAAATATAGCAAATGAAAAAGCAGCAAATAGAAGTTTTATTACCTTTTTATCTCATTACTTTTCAATGTAAATTTTTCCTGCGTTATTTTGAAAATTTTCAAATTTTGTTCTTTTTACTAACAATATTTTGTTAATTTTATTTTAATTAGAAATATTTTGTTAAATTTTCCTTTTATATAAAAAAATTTTATTAAATTTTCTTCTTTATAAAAAATTTTCAATAAATTTTCTTCTGTAGAGAAAATTTTCTTAAATGTGTAAAGAAAATATTCTATAATGTTTTGATGTTATAGAAATTTATTGACAATATTTTGTATAAAAATCTTTCGAAAAATTTTCTTTTATAGAAATTTTTCAATACATATTCTAATTTAGAAATATTTTATGAAATTTTCTTTTTATTTAATATTTTCAATAGATTTTCTTATATTGAAAACTATCAATAAATTTTCTTTTATTGAAAATTTTCTATAAATTTTCTTTTATTACGTTTTGAAATTTTGTATATTTTATCTTTATCTGTTTACTGAAAATATTTTGTTTTAATTAGAAAATCAATTTTGCTCTGTAGAGAAAATTTTCTATAAATTTTTTGTGTTATACAAAAATTTTGATAATGTTTTGTATAGAAATAAAATTATTTTTACAGAAAATGTTCAATACATATTATAATTTAGAAAAATTTCAATGAATTTTCCCTTCATAGAAATATTTTAATAAATTTTCTTATTTAGGAAATTATGAAAAAATATTCTTTTATTGAAAATTTTCTATTAATTTACTTTTATAGAACATTTTCCATAAATTTTTCTTTAATAGAAAGTTTTTAGTAATTTTTATTTCTTGCACCACCTGGTGTCTGTCTGTCTATTCATACTTGTTTTTTTTAACTATCATCGATAATATTTTTTAAAGGAACATTTTTTAATAAATTTCAATAAATTCTTGTTTTATAAAGTTATTTTTTTAATAGAACATTTTCAAGATATTACATATAATTTTATTTTTATAGAAAATTATTCTTTTGAAAAAAAAAAAAAATATAAAAAAAGAAAATTTATTTCTTCTTCGAAAACTGTGATTGTCATAAATGTCAGGCAATTGTTTTGGCCCCCTTTTAAAGTCATTGATTTAAAAAGAAAATCATTAATGTTTGTTGCTCAAGAGAGGAAAAAAAGGGAAGACAATAACTGTTTGATAACCATTCATTTGATTCATTTATTTGAAGCATATCAAACCTTTTCATAAGCTTCAATGATTTTTTCATTGAAACAAAAGCAACGAAGTCAAGGCAAAAAAAATAAGTTTTAAGAAAATAAATACAAACTTTAGCAAGTTTTCTTTTTTTATGTTTATAGTCCCCTTTAAACATATCTTTTTCTTCCAACTGTTTAAATATTGATGGCAAACTAAGTGGCTGACAGTTGAAGCGAAAATTCACGCATTGAAGCATTTTAGACAACTAAAAAGAGGAGCTGATTCAATTTTATTTAATTTTTTTTTTCGTTTTTTACAAATAGAGGTAGGGCTCCCTAAACATCAATACATGTATGGGCAGTTTGAGTAAATAATAATAGAAAAATATTTAATACACATACACATGTTGTAGAGCTAACAAAAAGGACTTAACAAAATCTAATATATTTTATACATAACATGAAACATTCAAGTTTTATTTGATTTTTTTTAAATGTTTTTTTCTAGCTTCTGATAAATTAAAACAAAATCCTTTTGAAAATGATGCTCATAACACACATAACTCGCTCTTTTTCTCTTCTGGTCCTGATTCTGTTTTTTTTTGGTTTTATTCTCGGATTTTTCTTCTGTTGAATTTAACTTGGATATTTTTTTTATATATTTTCGGTATTGAAGCCCAAAGGGAATTCTCGTATGCTTGGTTGGTTAGTCAAATGGATGGTTGGCTGGTTAGATGGATGAATAAATGTTTTTGTTGTTCGAAGATACATACATATGTATATATTCTCAAAGGACAGACGTTTAAAGAATGTGGATATTTTTCGATTCTTTGAAAAAGCGTAATTCTATTTCGCAATTTTGAATACAATATTGCTTTAATTCTTTTAAACATCTGTCATTGACAACATACTACAACAGCTTTGTCCAATACATTTCATATGCTGTTACATATTTTGTATACAATCAGTGGTAAAGGATTTTCAGTATTTTTTTATATTCATTCATTTTTCACTGACTTCTTGTTACAAACAAACCAAAAAATTGTGTGTGTATAGAAAAAAATCATTGTTTTGAAAATTAAATTTTGTCTGTTTCAGTTGAGTTGATTTTTAACAATTTCAAATTTTATTTGTGTGTGTATTGTTTTATTGTAAAAATTTTCATTTGAAGGATTACTTTAACTCTCTCTCCCGCATCGTGTTAACTTATGGTAAGAGGTAATCCTTTATTTTAGAAACACACATATGTACATATGTATGTCTGAATTTTTGTATATTCTAACATCCATCTATACACATATATGTGTTTGTGTGAGTAAAAGTTGTGTTTTTTTTGTTAATTTTTGTTAGAATTTGTTGATGTTATTGTAACAATATTTTGTGTTAAACATCACATGCATCTGTTAGCTTGTCAAATTTAACATGTTCTATTAAATTTCATTGGCACAGAAACAGAAAACACCCAGTTTAAACAAAAAAATTAAAAATAAAAAAATTGTATGTTTGGTTGTGTGTTTATGTTTGAATTTGAAGTTGAAGTCAAACCAAACGCAAACAAACGTATGGAACGAATGTACGAGCAACAAACAAGCAAACATGAATGAATGAACACTTGTAGTTTTTAGAAAATTTTGTTGGGTTACAAATAAATACACTGGTGCTGTGCAAATTACAGATGTATTAGAAAAAATGGCAGTTAAGTTAACTTTTATTGGGTCCTCTAGTCTATAGTCTAGTCTATAGTCTAGTCTATAGTCTAGTCTATAGTCTAGTCTATAGTCTAGTCTATAGTCTAGTCTATAGTCTAGTCTATAGTCTAGTCTATAGTCTAGTCTATAGTCTAGTCTATAGTCTAGTCTATAGTCTAGTCTATAGTCTAGTCTATAGTCTAGTCTATAGTCTAGTCTATAGTCTAGTCTATAGTCTAGTCTATAGTCTAGTCTATAGTCTAGTTTATAGTCTAGACTATAGTTTAGTTTATAGTCTAGACTATTGTCTTCTCTATTGACTAGTCTATAGTGTAGTCTACAGTCTAGTTTATAGCCTAGTCTATAATCTAGTCTATAGTCTAGTATATAATCTTGTCAGTAGTCGAATAGTCTATATTCTAGTCAATATTATAGTCAGACTATAATTTAGTTCTTAATATATTTGGTGCAGCTAATATTTTGCCCACACATGCACCTTGCCTGTGTGAATATTCATTTGTTTTAGTCATCTCGTATGGTGTGTGTGTTGCTTAAAATAATAAAGAATTTTTTCACATACTCGCGTTGTACGATTTTTTATATATTCAGTATTTTTCAGATGTTGTTTCTCGTTGTATATGTTTTTTTTTTTGCTTTTAGATTGGTTTAGTGAATTGAAATCCTTTATCATTGTTGACGTAATGTTAATTTTAAAATTGAACAATAACAACAACATAAACATCACAACACAGTAAAACAAAAACAATGAACAGATATAAAATAATGTTCAAAATTTATTTTAGGTTGTTGAGCAGAGAGTAGTAGTATACAACATCATGATATTGAGATGCCACAACAAATACCCTGAACACTGAATTCAACACTGGTTCTGAGTGACTGAATGAACGAAAACTTCGGCTCAATTCAGCTCAACTACACTTGAATATTGTAACAATATATATTGTACATATTTGAACAATATAAAGTTGAAACCTTGAATGTGAAACCAATTTTTAGTGAAGGCAATTAATCAAAATCGTGTTGAACATGTGGCCAAAACATTTTCATACCTTTTTTGTATGTTTCTTCGCTGGCAGTCAGTTAGTCTTTCCTTTTGTTTAATATTTTTTTTTTTTTTCATTTCAGCCGTTTGGTTGTTTTTAATATTGAAAATGCTACATATTAAAGCTGGTGTATTTTTCCTTTTCGTTGGTCGCGACCTTATTAATGGTTTTCAAATTTTACGCTTAATTTTGTTGTTTCGAGAGCAAAATAAAAAAGGGATGTCGAAGACAAATTATTGTTTGGTGGGCGTTTTAAGTATGTTTCGTAATCAGTATCAATGTATATTATACATATTAGAAAAAAAGGATACACTAGAAAATTTCAAATAAAAATTGACACCATAATCATAAAAAAAAGAAAAAATAAGTCCGTGTTATATGAGTATTAAATAATCAGTCGTTTTTGACTACACTCCCACTACACATTGTTAATGAGCTGTATTTTCAGAAAAAAAAAAATAAGAATAAATAATGAACATGAAATCCTTTTGTTGTATTGTCTACTTTGCCCTTCAAATTGTTTATGTCACATATTATTAACTATGTATCTCCTTTTTGTGTGCTGTTCAACACTAAAAATGTGT
Source organism: Lucilia cuprina (assembly GCF_022045245.1). NCBI lineage: Eukaryota > Metazoa > Arthropoda > Insecta > Diptera > Calliphoridae > Lucilia > Lucilia cuprina. The sequence goes on along the minus strand of NC_060951.1, from coordinate 54,495,860 downwards.
CCCTGGACATAGTAGTCACTCAGTTACACCATCGTGTTCATTTTCGATGGTGGTGGTGGTGGTAGTGTTTGTCAATTTGACAGCTGATTTATGATTTGCCTTTGATTGCAATTTACAGTTGTTGCAAAGTTTGTGGTCGTGGTTGCAACAATTTACTTTTTATTCTGATCGATTTATGATAGTGGTATTGTATACAATACAATATTTTTTTAATTACTTATATGACGCATATGTACTACTGCAAAACGTACGTGTCCATGTTCATTTTATGCCATATTTTATTTAATGTTTATTTTTGGGGGTGGGTTCTTTTTTTCCGTTCTTTGTGACAATAAATAAAGCAAAAGTGATCATATGTGCCACATAATTAAAAATGGGTTGTTGTTTTTTTTTTTTCGTATGAATCGTTAGTTGATTGAAGCGTGGGTTGGTTTTATGTTCTCAGCCATTAAAATATACTTAGTTGAAATTGTTTTTTGTACCAGGTGTAAATGAGATTCATTTAAAATGGTCATTGTTTGGGTGAGGGAGGGTTAAATATTTGTGAAATAAATTAAAACTGACCACGAGCTAATAAAAACTATTTCTAAAATTCAACGTTATTATTAATAATCGAAGAAAAACGGAGAGAATGGAAAAATTATTTTTTAACGAAAAACTTTTGATAAATTTTCTTTCATTAGCAAATTTTATTTTATTAATTTTCTTTTAGGAGATAATTTACTAAAACTTCAGATTAAATAGTTCATAAATTTTCTATTTGGAGTATAGTTGTCTTCATAGAGAATTTTTTTAAAATGGAATATTTATGAAAAGTTTTCTCTAAAAAGAATTTTTTTCAAAAATAGACATAGAAAAATTTTGATACATTTTTTTAATTTTTTGATAGTTTTTCTTTTTATTCAAAATTGCTGATAAATGTCCTTTTAGAGAAAATTTTAAAGAAAATTTTCCATACATTTTCTTTTTATAGAAAATATCCCATAAATTTTCTTTTTATATTAAATTTGTTTATCAATTTTCTTTTTATAGAATATTATTGATAAATTTTTTTTCATAGAAAATTATTTATAAATTTTCTTTTTATATAAAATTTTTGATCAATTTTATTTCTATTGAAAAATTTCGATCAATTTTATTTTTATAGAAAATTTTTTGGAATAAAAAATATTGATTAATTTTCTTTTTCGAATAGTTTTTTTATATAAAATTTTCAAAAATTGTTTTTATAGAAAATTTTCCATTTATTGATTTATCGAAGAGTTTCGATAAATTTTCTTTTTATAGAAGTTGTTCGATAAATTGTATTTCTATAGAAAATTTCAATACATTTTCATTCTATAGAAGATTTTCAAATAATTTTCTTTTCATAGAAAATTTTTCCAAATTTTTTTTTTTACTAAATTTTCTTTTTATTGAAAATATTGATAACTTTTTTTGAAAATATTTTTTTTTGAATTTTCATTTTACAGAAATTTTTTTGTATAAAATTTTTCTAAATTTTCAATCAGTTTTCTTTTTATAGAAAATTTTCGATAAATTTTCTGTTTATAGAAAATTTTCGATACATTTTCTTTTAATACAAAATTTTGGGATAAATGTTTTTTGAATAGAAAGATATTGAATAATTTTTTTATTAGAAAACTTTCGATAAATTTCCTTGCTAAAAACTATTTTCAATAAATTTTCTTTGGTAAATTTTGATAAATTTTTCTTATTATAGAAGATTTTCGATAAATTCTTTTGCAAAAAAAGTTTTTTGATAAATTATCTCTCTTTAAAAGTTTTTCCAAAATTTTTCTTTCTATAGAAGATACTCAATAAATTTTTCATATTTTTTAACACTAAAGTTCTTTCTTATTGAAAATTTGGATTAATTTCCTTTTTTGTTAAATTTATTTTTTTTTCTTTTTATAGAAAAATTTGGATACATTTTTACCCAATTTATTATATAAAATTTTCATTATTTTTTATAAAAAATCTTCACACCATAAACTTTTGATGTAAGATTTTTGTTGAATTTTCATTTTGCAGAAATTTTATTTTTTATATAAAACTTTTGGTAAATTTAATTTTTAAAGAAAAATGTTGCAAATTTTCCATAAATTTTCTTTTATGGAAAATGCTCGATTAATTTTCTTCTTACAGAAGCATTTAGTAGAATTTTCTTTTTAGAAAAATGTTCAACAAGTTTCCATTCTATGGACATTCGGATTAATATTTAAGTTTATTTTCCAAGGCATTTTGCCTTTAATAGTCCTAAACATTTTAGGAAATTAAAAAATTTTTTCTTTAATACATCACCAATTTCTTAATAACGCCAAAATATATAATCTAATAATAAAAATAAAACTGCTCCCTAATGTATTTTACTTGTAAATCATTAAAAGCATCTCACATAAAAAGAAATAAATAAAGGAGAAAAAAACTTTATTATTTTCCACACTGCATTGTCCTTCAAAAGCCTTTCAATCTAAAAGTTTAATTTGGACAATCAATGAGAGCAGTTCCTTTTTCCACACAATTGCTGCAAGTTCAACTATGGCAAGTGTTGTTTGTGGTGGTATCTTTATATCAAGTATAATATAATTATGACCCCATTACAAAGTTTTTAAGTTAATTTGAAAAAAGAAATACAAAACTCTTTTTGCTTTTCTATAAAATTAAAAAACGAACCAACTCATACAATTAAACTTTCTTCATTAAAAAATACTTGAAAATGTTTTTTTCTTTTCGTTTTTTTTTGGTCATACTCGTACTCACAGTAGAGTAATACATTCAATACATTTATACAGATAAAAAACACATACTATACAACATACATACTTGCACTTTTACCAATTGCAGTTTTCCAAATTTAAAAAAAAATAGTTTTTTTATCCGCAAATACTAGTAGAATTTCATTCAGTCATTCGCTCACTTATTCGTTTACAGCTTCAACATCTTTGGTGTTGTTATTTTTGGCCATGTCCTCTTTTTAATTTAACTTTAAGCTCCAAAATTGATGTTGGTAATATTGAAACTGTGATTTGGATAATTTTGAAATACTTTCGCGAAACTGTTTATTTTCTTAATTTCTATGAATGTTATCGTTTTAAGAGCTAATTCAAATATTTCAAATATTTCTTTTTCGATTTCGGATTAAAGCTTCTTTCGAAATACAAATTTCTGATATACTTTTTTGTTTAAAGTTGGATTTTTAATGAAAAATTAGTATAAAACACATACTGATCGTGAAATGCAATTTTGCAATCTTACTGATTGTGAAGTTTTCTGTATGAAAAAAATTGATCGCACGAAGACTAAGAAATCTTAAAATTTAGCATAAAAAACAAACTGATCACAAAGTTTTCTATATAATTAAATTTTCTTAACAAAATCATTAAATTTTATATTGAAAACAAACTGATCGCGAAGTATTCTGTAGAAAAGAAGAACTGATCAAGTTTTCCATTAAAAACCAACTTATAGTGAAGTTTTCTGTAAAAAACAGACTGGTCATTGCAACCTTTTATATAAAAAAGAAACTGATCGTTAAGTTTTCTATAGAAAAGAAACTGATCGCAAGAAAGGTCTTCTAGGGGAAAAAGTCTGATCGTAAAGTTTTCCATAGAAAACAAACTGATCATAAAGTTTTCTTTTAAAAAACAGAGTGGTCATTAAGTTTTCTATAGAAAACTTAAGAATAAGTTATTATTTCAAATAAATATTTTATTTTATATGAAATAAATCGATCGCAAAGTTTTATATGGAAGCAATCTTATTGCAAATTTGTCTTTATAAAACAAACTGGTGGTGAATTCTCTGTAGAAAACAAGATCGTTAGATTTTCCTTTGAAACAAACAGATCGTTAATTTTCCTACAGGAAACAAGTTGATCGTGAAGTTTTCTAAAGAACAAATTGATCATAAAGTTTACAATTAAGAGAAAAACATATTATGATGTTTAATATAGAAAACAAGCTGATCGCTAAGTTTTCAAAACAAACAAATGCAAAGAGAGACTGTTTTTTTTATGTCGTCTAAAAAGCAATTGCTATTTTCAAAACTAACATTTTCCTTTGAGCATAAACAATAGTTGTATGTTATGTAGTTGTGGCCCACTTAATCCTTATGTGGTCCTTGTTATATTCTCTCTGTTTGATGTAAAAGTTTGCAAAAAACATACACACACACCAAAAATACCAACAAAAACAACAGCAACAAGAAACAAACTTTAAATATAAAGTTTATCATTATTTTGGCTTTTTTATATTTCTCTACTTACCACTTGCTTCTTACTTTGTTGTATGACATTTTTGCTTTAATTCGCAAGTATGTGTAGTGAGTATTCTGTCACTTGGTTTCCTCTTTTTTGGTTGGTATTTGATAGTGTTGTTGTCGTTTTTTGACCGTAACGGAAAACAAATTAAAAATTCAAAAAGTGTTTCCGTTTCTCTTAATACTCCTTCGTTCACACTAATAGTACAAGTAGAAGTAGTAGTATGTTGATTTGGTTGTATGTGTTTGTGCAACCAGCAAAAGGATTAACTGATAATAAGTTAGTCATGTGCTAACGAATGAACTGTAATAATGGTTGCAACCATCCAACCAAGCAGATGATGAAGTGAATGACGATGATGTCGATGATGATAATGACGATGATAACTAAAAGACCATATTTGTTGATATGTAGTAGTTTGTGCTCTACTATTTGTACAGAAAATTCCGATAACTGTTTGTTAAAATGCACAGGAAAAAAGTTAGTTTTTTATTTAGACAAATAAATTGTGCAAATTAAAAATGCTTAAGAGTTTATTTCGTAGGAGGTTTTAGTTATCTACATTACATTTTTAAATCATTTTTTGTTTAAGAAGTATGTGTTCTCCTGTTGTTCAGCAGGACAATTTTGTATGATTTCATAAAGTATTTATAGTTTGATGATGTTTTGTTAAATGTTTATCAAGTTGTGTGAATGTGTGTTTGTGTTTTAACAGCAGTTGCTAAATTATATTATTTTGTTGTTTTCTTTTTTTTCTCGTTTTCCTTATTCAATCAAAACTTTTCGTTTTATCTAGGAAAATGTTAGTTAAACTTTTATCTTTTATCTCCGTAGATGACAGAAACATTCATATTTAATCCCTAAGATTTTAGTTTAGTATTAAAGGAACAAAAAAAGAGAAAACGTAACAGCATGTGTATAAGATAAGTAAAGTTTCTATAATGAAATTAAATTTAATTATACTTTGATGATTTCAGTGTTGGAATTTTATATTACGGTTATAACGAGGGTGGTTAATTAAGGTTTACATATTAGGAACTTGAGACCAAATATGATTAAAAACGTATATTTTATGCCTTTAATTTAATCAAAATCCAATTCTAAGTGGACTTTTATATAAAATTTAACTGATCCTGATGTCTGATCGAATATTTTTTTTTGCCGATCAACTGATCAAGAAGATTTCTATGGAAAAAAAGTCATATATTTTCTTATAGATATCTTACTGATCGTAAAGTTTTCTGCAGAAAATTTTACTATAGAAAGCTAAATGATCGAGTGTTTTAAGGAAACAAACTGATCACGAAGGTTTCACGAAAGGAAACAAACTTATTATAAAGTTCTTTTCTTTCGAAAGAAACTGATCATTATATAAAAGAAACTTATTATAAATTGATGGTAAAATTTTGTTAAAAAACTAACTGATCATAAATTCTCCAATATAAAATGATGGTTTTCTACAGAAAACCAACTGATCTTAAATCAACCTGACCGTAAGGTTTAATGTAAAAAATAAACTGAGAGTGAAGTATACTTTGAAAACCAACTGATCCATTCTTTATAAAACTAAGTGATCTTTACGTGTTCTTTAAATAGAAACCGATCGTAATAAAAAACCGATCGCGTCTTTCACAATCTTAAAGTGTCAAAATATAATAAGAGATGACAGATCAAACCATTCTGACCTTATGATAATTTTTGAAGAATTCAAGCTTATTGTGGGATTTTTAATTTTGTGCAGTATTTTTCTTTATAGTTTATTCAAATAATATACACTAGACAAGTTCTAGTAATATTTTTCTTCCTAGTTCTAGAACTCTAATCTTTTTAAAACTAAAACCTTTTAAAAATATTTGGCAACATTTCTATTGACTCTCTTAACTGCTGATAAAAATTTTATAATTTTAATGAAAGCTACATATCCATACATAATGTGACTTTTCCCATAAGTTTAGCAACGAGCACTCAGATATTTAGCAACAAAAACAACTTATTTTCAAATTCCTTCAACCCCCTTTCTCCAAAAAAACAAAAAGGTTTGGATTTTTCGCAGCATAAGTTAAAATAGATGATGATACTGGACAAACTAAAAGCCTGTTGAAAAATATTTATATATGAAGTTCATGTAGAGTATAAGGATTTGGCAACAGCGGCCACCACATTCAACACAGAACAAACAAAAAAGAGAATATTCTCATGAGTTTGAAATTTTAATACGACTTCGTTACAAATGAAATACTTTAAAAAAGTTTTTTTTTGTATGGATCTAGTTCTATTTTCAAGTGAAGTACTTTCAACTGTATGGAATATATTGCAAGTAGTATGATTTTTAGTTTAGTTTGTAAGCCAAACTAAACTTTAATAATTTCTGCTCTTTATGAGCAAAGCACGTACAAATTCACTTTTAACTTTCAATTTGCTGATGCTTTTTTTTTTTTTTGGTGGCACGCTTCCCTCATATCTCTGTTTCTTATTTAGCTCCTAGTACAAAGTTCAAAAAGTTGTGCCTTAATCCGATTTTCTAACAGAGGCATCCTAAGGAATAAGATTGAAAGGCTTTGGTCACTACTAACTGTTATGCTGTCAGTAGCAGAAATATTTTTCTATATCTACAAACATACATATGTGGTAATATATTTAATACCACTGGTCATAAGGGATTAAAGTCAACTACTAACTGGTATAGAAAGAAAACCAAGTAAGTAGAAACCATATAAAATAAGAATTTAAGTATTAGACGGAAGTGGGAGTATAAGTTTGTTAGTTTAAATAGAATTCGAATTATCAATATATTTTTTTGGAAGAGATGAATAGTGTAGAAGTTTTAATGAGATTTTTATATAGTTTTTATTTTTCTTTTAAAAATTGTACAGCATTAATGGGGTGAGTTGAATAAGTTTGCGAAGAGACTAAATATTGTAGTTATTTTAAGTTAAATTTTTGGAAAGACTAAATAATTGTATAGTGTGACCTTCGGTAAGTTAGTGGATAGTATTATGTTTTGGTAGACCGGAGATCGTGAGTTCGATTCGCAACTGAGACACAGTTCAGTGAGTCCAAAACATCCCTTGGGATGTGATGGAAGTGTATAATCGTTTCTAGCTAATTGCCTCCGGAAGGTTAGTGAAGTCTGGGAGACCGAAGCTGGTGGGCTCGATTTCCACCTGAGAAGCCTATGATGAAAGCCTAGTTGTATTTGTATGTATAACTAACTAACTAACTAACTAACTAACTAACTAACTAACTAACTAACTAACTAACTAACTAACTAACGAACTAACGAACTAACGAACTAACTAACTAACTAACTAAC